>NC_069501.1:233747908-233760408 GCF_027579735.1 Bombina bombina | reverse complement strand
CTTTGCAGATTCAGTAAAGTCTCTGTTCCTGAAATAGAACAGACATAAGAAGCTTCTTACAAACCCACCCGATGACGGCCTGCACCATCCTCTGCCCAATGCAGTTTATAAACTTTCACTGATGGGAGGACAGATCAAGCACTTAGTTTCCCCCTAGTCGTCCTCCATTTGCCTTTCTATGCGCATCCGATTTTCCATGTAACTTATTCGTATTTCTTGTGCTATTCCTCCACCAGTAAGGTATTGCACTCGTGCAGCGTTCTCAGGAAGAAGGAATGCTTGGCACTTTTTTGACCAATCAATAACATTAGAAAACAAAATAATTAAACAAAATCAGATCTGGAAAATGCATAGCAGTGTATTCAAATTAGGACCTGGATTCTCTCGTTTTAGAGTGTGCCTTGTGAAAAGGGGTCATGAGCTCAAGCTAAAGGGTAGTAGATTCAGGAGTAATTTGAGGAAGCACTTCTTTACAGAAAGAGTGATTGATTTATGGAATAAACTTCCTCAAGAGGTAGTAGCAACAAACACTGTGGGGGACTTTAAAAATGCATGGGACAAGCATAGGGCTATCCTACGAACTAGATAAGTTTATACTGTTAGGTAAGGTGGGGCAGACTTGCTGGGCCTATGGCTCTTATCTGCCGTCAATATCTATGTTTCTATGTTTCTATGTAAAACAAAACAACTCCTCTTTTTTATTTCTTATGATCATTACAAGTCATTATAACTATGTTTCAATTAGTCAGCCTTAAAGGGACATAAAACCCAAACTTTTTATTTCATGATTTAGAAAGAGCATGCAATTTTAAACACATTTCTAATTTACTTCTATTATCTAATTTGCTTCATTCTCTTGATATCTTTTGATGAAAAGCATATCTAGAGAGGCTCAGTAGCTGCTGATTGGTGGCTGAACATGGTTGCATCGTGTGATTGGCTCATCCATGTGCATTGCTATTTCTCCAACAAAGGATATCTAAAATATGAAGCAAATTAGATAATAGAAGTAAATTGGAATGTTGTTTAAAATTGCATTCTCAATCTGAAACATGAAAGAACATTTTTGGGTTTAATGTCCCTTTAAAGTGAAGGTAAAGTTTGCTGTATTACTATGCACTTATCTGCAATACAGCACAAATCAATGGCACTTTCATTCATGAAAATGTTCATTTTTAGCTTTATTATAAGTTTTATCTGTTTTTAGTCGCAATCTAACAAGCGTACGATTCAATTCAACCCGTTATATTTTTTTTTTTTAGCCTGCTGGTCACGTTTAAAGAACAGCCAATTGACTTCCTGGCCGTTAGATGGCCGTCATTTGATGTCACCGCTATCTTCAAAGCTCTGTGCATGCGTTGGCTTCCTTCCTCTCCCTGGAAAACCAAGCGCCGCCCTGTTTAGTGCTGTATAAAGCAAAGACTGGCATTAACGCATGCGCATTGTGTACCGTTGTCAATGTTTTGCGCATATGCAGTGGTTATCTTCGCCGGGCACGAGCATTGTAGGCAAGTATAGAGCGGGTGGAAACGCTCTATACGTCATAAGCTAAACAGACAGGAAATAGATCGTGGGCGGAGCTTGTAACGGAACGGTAGGGGAGAAGAAAATACATTTATTAACGAAACATGTTATGTAAAAAAAAAAAATAATAATAATAAGTTAGCGACTGTGGATTTTACAAGGTGATACATTAAAGGGCCATAATACCCAAATGTTTAAACACTTGAAAGTGATGCAGTATAACTGTTAAAAGCTGTCTAGAAAATATCACCTGAACATCTCTATGTAAAAAAGAAAGATATTTTACCTCAAAAGTTCCTCAGTAGCCACCTCCCATTGTAAAGGATTTTTAAGCAGCATTTTAGTGTGTCTGTCCTGGGACAGCTGAAAGGATGAGCATCGTGCACTCCCATATTATTTCACCAATCAGGTAAAGGAAGCTTACTATGAAATCTCATGAGAGTTAAGTCAAATCTCATGAGATCACAGTAAGAGTTCATGACCTCAGCACTGCTGATGCTGATTGGCTGCTGTTCATTTCTTCATTTTTTTTTATTTTTACCTGCAGCTGGGAGCAGGTGAAGTATAACTTTTTACACAGAACTAACTCTGCTGAGCTGAGGAGATTGTGAGGTAAAATATTTTCCTTTTTTACATAGAGATGCTCAGGTGATATTTTCCTGTCAGCTTTTTACAGTTATACTGCATCAGTTTCAAGTGATTTAGCATATGAGTATTATGTCCCTTTAAATAATGATTGCAGAAAGACCAAACTTTACCTTCACTTTAAATATGCAACAGAATATCTGAGATTTCCTATACTCTGGATAAACACACAGTACTCTCTACCTCTTAGATGGTAATCTCTAAAGAGAAGGGCCCTAATAAATAAATACTTCTGTATGCTTTCCTTGTCTTGTTTTATTGTACCATCAGAACAAATCTGGGGAATCTGGTGAGGTATTAAATAAAAATAGTAATTCTAATTTAGAAGATAGTTGTTTTGCAAAAATGACAGATTAGTTAAATATAGTCAACAGAAAAAGCTCAGATGCAAATTCTAAAATGGACAATGTTGCTTCTAGAGCATATACATTCCTTTTTAAGAAGTATTTTAAATTGTGATACTAAACCCAAATTTTGTCTTTAATGATTCAGATAGAGCATGCAATTTTAATCAACTTTCTCATTTATTCCTACCATCAATTTTTCTTCATTCTCTTCCTATCTTTATTTAAAAAGCAGGAATTAAAAGCTTAGAAGCCAGCCCATTTTAGGTTCAGCACCCTGGATAGTGCTTAACTTATTGGTGGCTACACTTAGCAAACCAATAAGCAAGCATAACCCAGGTTCTCAACCAAAAATGGGCCGTCTCTTAAGCTTTACATTCCTGCTATTTAAATAAAAATAGCAAAAGAACGAAGAAAAATTGATAATGAGTAAATTAGAAAGTGGCTTAAAATTGCATGCTCTATCTGACTAATTAAAGAAAAGAATTGGGTTTAGTGTCCCTTTAAGAACTCCAGTGTTAAAAGACACATGAAAGCGATACATGGAAGCAATCTGATGACTTTGAAGGGAATTTATATGCATGTTTTGTCTTTGATCAGTCTAAAAGAGGGCAGTAAACCATTTCACTGCTCAGCCTGCTAAAAAGTAATTTTTGTATTCTGCATTTAAACCAATTTTGGTGACTTTTTTCTGCGAGTTAAACACTCAAACTAAATTTAATTTTTTCAAACCTTACAAAACCAAAAAAAAAAAAAAAATTGTATGTAGCGTACAATTGTATTACTGGATTCCTTGCTCATTTACACACTTCGGTATTACGTGCACGTTTTATTCATGATGTGCAATTAACCCATTCACAGGTTTTAAATGACTTTATCTTGTCAAAACGTAATTGCAATCATTTTGAAGATTATGCATTAGTGAAACGGTTTCAAAATTTAAAATATTAAATTAAAAATGTAACATTTTAATAAAACCATGAAAGCATTGTGCTTGTTAAAACACAGCATGTGCAAAATTGACACCTCAAAAAAAAAATCTTTTGGAAAAACCAAGATATTAAACAATTTGAGCGTAACCCAAACAAATCGTGATAAACTTTCAGAAGGTAATATAAAAGTTCCAAAACCAAATATTTCATATAAATGTCTATTTTAAAAGGGACAGTCTATCCCAGAATTTTTATTGTTTAAAAAGATTGATAATATCCCTTTATTACCCATTCCCCAGTTTTGCATAACCAACACAGTTATATTAATATACTTTTTAATTCTGTGATAACCTTCTATCTAAGCCTCTGCAGACTGCCCTCTTATTTCAGTTCTTTAGACAAACTTGCATTTTAGGCAATCTCAAATAACTCTACGGGAGTGAGCACAATGTTATCTATATGACACACATGAACTAGCACTGTCTGTGAAATACTCAATATGCACTAAGAGTCGTCCTTCAAGTGCTTAGAAAATATAATTTATGTAAGAACTTACCTGATAAATTCATTTCTTTCATATTGGCAAGAGTCCATGAGCTAGTGACGTATGGGATATACATTCCTACCAGGAGGGGCAAAGTTTCCCAAACCCCAAAATGCCTATAAATACACCCCCAGCCACACCCACAATTCAGTTTAACGAATAGCCAAGAAGTGGGGTGATAAGAAAAGAGCGAAAGCATCAACAAGGAATTGGAATAATTGTGCTTTATACAAAAAAAAATCATAACCACCACAAAAAGGGTGGGCCACATGGACTCTTGCCAATATGAAAGAAATTAATTTATCAGGTAAGTTCTTACATAAATTATGTTTTCTTTCATGTAATTGGCAAGAGTCCATGAGCTAGTGACGTATGGGATAGCAAATACCCAAGATGTGGAACTCCACGCAAGAGTCACTAGAGAGGGAGGGATAAAAATAAAGACAGCCAATTCCGCTAAAAAAAAAGAATCCACAACCCAAATCAAAAAGTTTTAATCTTAAAATGAAAAAAACTGAAATTATAAGCAGAAGAATCAAACTGAAACAGCTGCCTGAAGAACTTTTCTACCAAAAACTGCTTCTGAAGAAGAGAAAACATCAAAATGGTAGAATTTAGTAAAACTTTGCAAAGAAGACCAAGTTGCTGCTTTGCAAATCTGATCAACAGAAGCTTCATTCTTAAAAGCCCAGGAAGTAGAAACTGACCTAGTAGAATGAGCCGTAATCCTCTGAGGCTGGGATTTACCCGACTCCACAAAAGCATGATGAATCAAAAGCTTTAACCAAGAAGCCAAAGAAATAGCAGAAGCTTTCTGACCTTTCCTAGGACCATAAAAGATAACAAATAGACTAGAAGTCTTTCTGAAATCTTTAGTAGCTTCAACATATTATTTCAAAGCTCTTACCACATCCAAAGAATGCAAAGATTTTTCCAAAGAATTCTTAGGATTAGGACACAACGAAGGGACAACAATTTCTCTACTAATGTTGTTGGAATTCACAACCTTAGGTAAAAATGTAAATGAAGTCCGCAAAACCGCCTTATCCTGATGAAAAATCAGAAAAAGGAGACTCATAAGAAAGAGCAGATAATTCAGAAACTCTTCTAGCAGAAGAGATAGCCAAAAGAAACAATACTTTCCAAGAAAGTAACTTAATATCCAAAGAATGCATAGGCTCAAACGGAGGAGCCTGTAAAGCTCTCAAAACCAAATTAAGACTCCAAGGAGGAGAGATTGACTTAATGACAGGCTTGATACGAACCAAAGCCTGTACAAAACAACGAATGTCAGGAAGATTAGCAATTTTTCTGTGAAACAGAACAGAAAGAGCAGAGATTTGTCCTTTCAAGGAACTTGCAGACAAACCCTTATCCAAACCATCCTGAAGAAACTGTAAAATTCTAGGAATTTTAAAAGAATGCCAAGAGAACTTATGAGAGGAACACCATGAAATGTAAGTCTTCCAAACTTGATAATAAATCTTTCTAGACACAGATTTACGAGCCTGCAACATAGTATTGATCACTGAGTCAGAGAAACCTCTATGACTAAGCGTTCAATCTCCATACCTTCAAATTTAATGATTTGAGATCCTGATGGAAAAACGGACCTTGATATAAAAGGTCTGACCTTAACTGAAGTGGCCAAGGTTGGCAACTGGACATCCGAACGAGATCTGCATACCAAAATCTGTGTGGCCATGCTGGAGCCACCAGCAGTACAAACAAACGTTCCATTATAATTTTGGAAATCACTCTTGGAAGAAGAACTAGAGGCGGAAAGATATAAGCAGGTTGATAATTCCAAGGAAGTGACAACGCATCCACTGCTTCCGCCTGAGGATCCCTGGATCTGGACAGATACATGGGAAGTTTCCTGTTTAGATGAGAAGCCATCAGATCTATTTCTGGAAGCCCCCATATCTGAACAATCTGAAGAAACACATCTGGGTGAAGAGACCATTCTCCCGGATGTAAAGTCTGGCGACTGAGATAATCCGCTTCCCAATAGTCTATACCTGGGATATGAACCGCAGAGATTAGACGGGAGCTGGATTCCGCTCATGCAAGTATCCGAGATACTTCTTCCATAGCTTGAGGACTGTGAGTCCCACCTTGATGATTGACATACTCCACGGTTGTGACATTGTCTGAAAACAAACGATTCTCTCTTCAGAAGAGGCCAGAACTGAAGAGCTCTGAAAATCGCACGGAGTTCCAAAATATTGATTGGTAATCTCGCCTCTTGAGATTTCCAAACCCCCTGCGCTGTCAGAGATCCCCAGACAGCTCCACAACCTGAAAGACTCGCATCTGTTGAAATCACAGTCCAGGTTGGACGAAGAAAAGAGGCCCCTTGAACTAAACGGTGGTGATTTAACCACCAAGTCAGAGATAGTCGAGTATTGGGATTTAAGGATATCAATTGTTATATCTTTGTATAATCCCTGCACCAAAGGTTCAGCATACAAAGCTGAAGAAATCTCATGTGAAAACGAGCAAAGGGGATCGTGTCCGATGCTGCAGTCATGAGACCTAAAACTTCCATGCACATAGCTACTGAAGGGAATTATTGAGACTGAAGGTTCCGACAAGCTGAAACCAATTTCAGACGTCTTTTGTCTGTTAGAGACAAAGTCATGGATACTGAATCTATTTGGAATCCTAAAAAGGTTACCCTTGTCTGAGGAATCAAGGAACTTTTTAGTAAATTGATCCTCCAACCATGTTTTTGAAGAAACAACACAAGTTGATTCGTGTGAGATTCTGCAGAATGTAAAGACTGAGCAAGTACCAAGATATCGTCCAAATAAGGAAAAACCGCAATACCCCGCTCTCTGATTACAGAGAGAAGGGCACCGAGAACCTTTGAGAAGATCCTTGGAGCTGTTGCTAGGCCAAACGGAAGAGCAACAAATTGGTAAATCTTGTCTAGAAAAGAGAATCTCAGGAACTGATAGTGATCTGGATGAATTGGAATATGAAGATAAGCATCCTGTAAGTCTATTGTAGACATATAATGCCCTTGCAGAACAAAAGGCAGAATAGTCCTTATAATAACCACTTTGAATGT
Organism: Bombina bombina; assembly: GCF_027579735.1. NCBI lineage: Eukaryota > Metazoa > Chordata > Amphibia > Anura > Bombinatoridae > Bombina > Bombina bombina. The sequence continues at coordinate 233,753,343 of NC_069501.1, read as the reverse complement.
TGGTATTCTTACATAACTATTCAAAATTTTTAGATCCAGAACTGGTCTGAAAGAATTCTCTTTCTTTGGTACAATGAAAAGATTTTAATAAAACCCCAGACCCCGTTCCAGATATTGAACTGGCACAATTACCCCAGATGACTCCAGGTCTGAAACACTTTTCAGGAAAGCCTGAGCCTTTACTGGGTTCACTGGAATGCGTGAGAGAAAGAACCTTCTCACAGGCGGTCTTACCTTGAAACCTATTCTGTACCCTTGAGAAACAATGTTCTGAATCCAATGATTTTGAATTGAATTGATCCAAACATCTTTGAAAAATCGTAGTCTGCCCCGTACCAGCTGTGCTGGAATGAGGGCCGCACCTTCATGTGGACTTGGGGGCTGGTTTTGATTTTCTAAAAGGCTTGGATTTATTCCAGACTGGAGAAGGCTTCCAATTGGAAGCCGTTCCTTTAGGGGAAGGGTCAGGCTTCTGTTCCTTATTCTGACGAAAGGAACGAAAACGGTTAGCAACCCTAAATTTACCCTTAGATTTTTTATCCTGAGGCAAAAAAGCTCCCTTCCCCCCAGTGACAGTTGAAATTATAGAATCCAACTGAGAACCAAATAATTTATTACCTTGGAAAGAAAGAGGTAGCAACGTTGACTTAGAGGTCATATCTGAATTTCATAGATTTACGCCATAAAGTTCTTCTAGCTATATACCTGACATCAATTCTAATATCAAAAATGGCATTACAAATGAAATTATTAGCATGTTGAAGAAGCTTAACAATGCTATACACATTATGATCTGGTACTTGTTGCGCTAAAGCTTCCAAACAAAAAGTTGAAGCCGCAGCAACATCAGCCAAAGAAATAGCAGGCCTAAGAAGATGACCTGAACATAAATAAGCGTTCCTTTGAAAAGATTCAAGCTTCCTATCTAAAGGATATTTAAAAGAAGTACTATCTGTCGTAGGAATAGTAGTACGTTTAGCAAGAGTAGAGATAGCCCCATCAACTTCGGGGATTTTTTCCCAAAACTCCAATCTATCAGTCGGCAAAGGGTACAGTCTCTTAAACCTTAAAGAAGGAGTAAATGAACTACCCAAACTATTCCATTCCCTAGAAATTGCATCTGAAATAGCATCAGGAACTGGAAAAACCTCTGGAATAACTACATGAGGTTTAAAAACCGAATTTAAACGTTTACTGGTTTTAATATCAAGAGGACTAGACTCCTCCATATCTAATGCAATCAACACCTCTTTTAGTAAAGAACGAATAAACTCCATCTTAAATAAATATGAAGATTTGTCAGTGTCAATATCTGAGGCAGAATCTTCTGAACCAGATAGATCCTCATCAGAGATAGATAAATCAGAATGCTGGCGGCCATTTAAAAATTAATCATATTTATGAGAAGTTTTAAAAGACCTTTTACGTTTATTAGAAGGTGGTATAACAGACAGGGCCTTCTGAATAGAATTAGAAACAAATTTTCTTACATTAACAGGAATATCCTAAACATTAGATGTTGAAGGAACAACAACAGGTAATGGACTACTACTAATGGAAATATTGTCTGCTTTTGAAAGTTTATTATGACAATTAACACAAACTACAGCCGGAGGAACAGTTACCACAAGTTTACAACAAATGCACTTAGCTTTGGTAGAACAGACATCAGGCAGCAGCATTCCAGAAGTAGATTCTGATACAGGGTCAGATTGAGACATCTTGCAATATGTAATAGAAAAAAACAACATGTAAAGCAAAATGATCAAATTCCTTAAATGACAGTTTCAGGAATGGGAAAAAATGCAAACAGAATAAGCCTCTGGAAACCAGAAGCAAAAAGAAACGACTTAAATAATGTAAAAAAAAAAACGTCTGCAACAAACACGATAGATAACGCAACTACGTGAAAACTCTCAGCGTCAACTACGACGCCGGAAATGACGACATTAACGTCAACAAACGTAATTCTCGCACCAAAAAAGTCTTGCACCAAAAATTATGCAATAAATTCTAGCATTTTTTGCACCCGCGAGCCTAACAGCCCGCAATTTAGAAAGAAAAGTAAATTTCACAAATTTTCAGGTAAGAAAATTTTTTATTCATATGCATTTCCCAAAAATGAAACTGACAGTCTGTAAGAAGGAAATATACTGATTAACCTGAATCATGGCAAATATAAGTATAAAACATATATTTAGAACTTTACATATAAAGTGCCAAACCATAGCTGAGAGTGTCATAAATAAAATAAGACATACTTACCAAAAGACACTCATCTACATATAGTAGATAGCCAAACCAGTACTGAAACGAGAATCAGCAGAGGTAATGGTATATAAAAGAGTATATCGTCGATCTGAAAAGTGAGGTAGGAGAAGAATCTCTACGACCGATAACAGAGAACCTATGAAATAGATCCCCGATAGGATGACCATAGCATTCAATAGGCAATACTCCTTTCACATCCCTCTGTCATTCACTGCACTCTGAGAGGAAAACCGGGCTTCAGCATGCTGCGAAGCTCATATCAACGTAGAAATCTAGCACAAACTTACTTCACCACCTCCATAGGAGGCAAAGTTTGTAAAACTGAATTGTGGGTGTGGTGGGGGGTGTATTTATAGGCATTTTGAGGTTTGGGAAACTTTGCCCCTCCTGGTAGGAATGTATATCCCATACGTCACTAGCTCATGTACTCTTGCCAATTACATGAAAGAAATTAGCATATGAGCTTACCTAGGTTTAGCTTTCAACAAAGAATACCAAGAGAACAAAGCAAATTTGATGATAAAAGTAAAAAGGATTTACATTTGCATGCCCTATCTGAATCATGAAAATTTAAATTTTGACTAGACTGTCCTTTTAAGATTGTAGGTATGTGTTCCTCAAAAGAGACCAGTAAACATAGCGAAGTACAATTTAAAAGAAAAAAACACCTCATGTTTTAAGAAATGTACTCGCACTCTTTTGAGCTGTGATACTACTTCTTAGCATATTATCATAAGCACTGCCCAATATTGGCTTCCAGTTAAACACCAAATAGCACGGCTTATTCGTAAAACTATAAGTGTTCATAAAACAATAAAACTAATCCAAATATAAAGCATACATACAAAAATCATCAGAAGGCTTTGCGTTAACAATCAAGTGCTTAATCCGCGAGATACTAAGAACCTGATTATCAAAAACTCTGACCTGGATGTAATTCTGTAGTTCAAAATGATTCCTCACACTAACAGCTTGTAGTGTCTTCATTACTATACATTAAACAAATTGGGCCCTAGGTATTTAAATGTTGGTACCACTCTCCAAATTTTACTTTGATCTGCTATGTAGGAATAATCTTCCCTCTCTCTAGGATGTATGTAGCAGAGATCCACTACATACACCATGGAGAGTAGAAGCTATGATGATTACATTAACTTGAAATATGAATATATGTTCACCTTGCACTGCTTTTCATTTATTTATTCCATTAAATCTGCCTATGAACTATAAGCTTGAATATATAAAACAATTCACACACTCTTCTAAATTCATGTTAACTATATATTGCTAATATTTTGAATCTAGACAATATCTTTCAAAACTGCTGTCCTGACAGCAATCAGCAATATTTTCTGAATTGTCAGGAAACAAATATTGCTATGGTAGTTGAAAGCACCTTCATGACACAGACAACAAAAATAGCATTGAAAAGGTTACTAAGCAACTTAATATATTTAGCTAGATAGTCCATCCTCAGAGACACCATACCCAAGCAGAGATAGGAAACACTATGAATTTTGGTAAGGCAAAAACAAACAAAAAAAATCATGTCTTTACAAGCAAATATTCCATAACACTGACAGAAGGTAGAAACCATTTAGTACAAACATAAACAACACATAAGGCAGATAAAGTGAGAGAGGTGCCGAACTACCAACTTGGTTATAATGAGCACAGGACTAGTGTACCATTTAGTACAAACAACAACACATAAGGCAGATAAAGTGAGAGAGGTGCCGAACTACCAACTTGGTTATAATGAGCACAGGACTAGTGTACCAACATTAATGTTTAACGCAAACAAAACAAACAAACATTCTAAATAAATGTTTAATTGCAACCTTCAGATCCGGAACAAAAGTAACCAGTGGTTTGCTATCCCCTTGAGTATATTTCTTCAATCTGTAAATAATAAAATAGCTTAAATGGATGTGAAAGGCAATTTTTTATATTGGTCCATTGTATAGTTAAGTGTAAACAAGATTATGAGTTCAAATCATGAGAAATAGAACATTTCAAACAAATCTTTTTAGATTATTTGAGGAAGTAAAAAAATAAAGGAGAATCAGTTGATGTGATATACTTGGATTTTGTTTAGGCGGTCGGTTTGATACAGTGCAACATGAGAGATTAATTTACAAAATGAAGGGACTGAGAATATCTGAAAAAGTTGGCCCATGGATAAATAACTGGATAAAAAGACAGGGAGCAACAAGTAGTAGTAGTAAACATATCATACTCAGATTGGACAAAGGTACTTTTTTTTGTTAAATGACTTGGGGCAATAATTAAATAGCAACTTCTCTATTTTTGCAGATGATACAAAGTTGTTTAAGGTCATTAGGTCAGTGCAGGATGAATTTGCTTTACAAGGGCATCTGCAAAAAATAGAAGAAGAAGAATGGGCATGTGAATGGAAAATGAGATTGAATACTAGAAAATGCAAGGTTCAACATTTTGGAAGTACAAATAAGCAGGCAATTATTTAAATGGGACTAGGCTTAGCAAACAGAGGAGGAAAGGGATTTGGGAGTAGTAATAGATAAGCTAAAGATGGGCACACAATGTAGGGCAGTGGCTTCTAAGGCTAATAATATACTAGCATGTATTAAAAGAGGCATTGATGCAAGGGAGGAAAGCATAATAATGTCACTTTATAAATCCCTGGTAAGACCTCACCTTGAGTATAGAGTGCAGTTCTGGGGACCGATAACAAAAAAAGACATTATAGACTTAGAAAAAAGGCCCCAAAGCTAATAAGGGGAATGGAGAATTTAAGCTATGAGGAGAGGTTAGCCAAACTAGATTCATGTTTTCTAGAAAAAAGGTGCTTGAAAGGTGGTATGATTACTTTGTATTATGGGCCTAGAATATATTTATATAGAGATGGTAGAAGCTCTGTTTATTACAAGAAAAGTGTTTGCGACAAGGTCACAATTTAAGGTTGGAGTAAAGGAAATTTAATTTCCTGCAACGTTAACATTTTTTCACTGTAAGATGAATAAAATTGAGCAACTCAAACTGAGGAGGTAGTAAATGCCAATATCTTAGATGCACTTAAAAATGGTTTAGATACATTTCTGGCTAGAAACAGAATTCAGGGATATGAATCCTTGTGTTAAATGAGTCACCTTTTTAATGGGATTAATTTAAGCTCTTTTTTT
>NC_069501.1:233692908-233742908 GCF_027579735.1 Bombina bombina | reverse complement strand
ATCACCTCTTTACTCCAGTTCATCTTAAACTTCAGAGACTGATGTAGTTGATTAAGACAGTCAAACCACTCTTGCATTGCTGTTGGACCCCCTCTTCATATAATGAAGAGGTCGTCAATATATCTCCTGTATATTATTATGTTCGGGTCTTGAAAGATGTACCCATTACTTCACTCAAACTCATCCATAAAGAGATTTGCATATGATGGGACTACATTCGACACCATTGCTGTCCCTGTTAACTGTAGGTAATACTTTTTCTCGAAGCGGAAGAAGTTCATCTTCAAGCAACATTCTAAGAGATCCATTATAAATTCTCCAGGTGGTCCCACGTATGGGTGCCGTTGCAGATGTCTCCTAATGGATGCCATACCCTCTTCATGCGGTATGACCGTATATAAGCTTATCACTTCCAAAGTGACAAGCAAATCATCATCTTCCACATGTCCTATATCCTTCAGTAGTGTAATGACATCCCCTGAGTCTCTCAGGTAGCTGGCCATTTGTTGCACTATAGGCTGCAGTATATCATCAACATACACAGCTAACGGTTGTAACAGGGAGTCAGTTGCTGCCACAATCCGGCATCCTGGTGGCTCCCTAAGGTTTTTGTGCACCTTCGGGAGTGTATAAAAGACCAGGGGGTCGATCCGATATAAAGCGTCGCCCGCAAAAGCCGGCGACGCCAATAATTGCGCGGATTTGGTATCCTATATACGGCGTAAGCTAGAAGTTACGCCCGTATATTTCTGCCGTCGCCCGCAGTTTTTTGGGCCATAGGCAGGTATACCAAACCCGCGCAATTTGGTATCCAATATGCAGCGTAAGGACTTACGTGGCGAGAATGGAGAAAACTTACTCCATTTTCACCTTGCCACAAAAAGCAGCCGTAAGAAGCCTTACGCTGACTATTGGAGCCCCGTAACTCCCTAAACTAGCTGCTAAAATAAACCTAACACCTAACGCATGCGCAATGTCTATCTCCCTGTCAACCGCGATCTTCTAAAATAAACCTAACACCTAACGCATGCGCAATGTCTATCTCCCTGTCAACCGCGATCTTCTAAAATAAACCTAACACCTAACGCATGCGCAATGTCTATCTCCCTGTCAACCGCGATCCCCCCCCCCCCCGAAATCCCTAATAAAGTTATTACCCCCTAAAACGCCGCTCCCCGACCCCGCCGCCATCTACATAAACTAACCCCCTACTGTGAGCCCCTAAAACCGCCGCCATCTACCTTATCTATCCCGTAATCTGACCCCTTACACCGCCGCCACCTATATAAAAATTATTAACCCCTAATTTAATCTACCTACCCCGCCGCCAGCTATATTATCTATATTAACCCTAAGTATATTATAGTTAATATAGTTATTACATTATATATATTAACTATATTAACCCTAATTATATTAGGGTTAATATAGTTAATATAGTTACTATAGTATTTATATTAACTATATTAACTCTATCTAACCCTAACACCCCTAACTAAATTTATATTAAATTAATCTAATTAATTTATTAACTAAAATATTCCTATTTAAATCTAAATACTTACCTATAAAATAAACCCTAAGATAGCTACAATATAATTAATAATTACATTGTAGCTATGTTAGGGTTAATATTTATTTTACAGGTAAATAGTTAATTATTTTAACTAGGTATAATAGATATTAAATAGTTATTAACTATTTAATATCTACCTAGTTAAAATAATTACCCAATTACCTGTAAAATAAATCCTAACCTAAGTTACAAATACACCTACACTATCAATAAATTAAATAAACTACAAACATCCATCTAAAAATACAATTAAATTAACTAAACTAAATTACAAAAAAAAACAAACACTAAATTACAAAAAATAAAAAAAAAAAGATTACAAGATTTTTAAGCTAATTACACCTATTCTAAGCCCCCTAATAAAATAATAAACCCCCAAAATAAAAAAAATTCCCTGCCCTATTCTAAATTAAAATAAGTTCATAGCTCTTTACCTTACCAGCCCTTAAAAGGGCCTTTTGTGGGGCATGCCCCAAAGAATTCAGCTCTTTTGCATTCAATAAATACAATCCCCCCCCCATTACAACCCACCACCCACATACCCCTATTCTAAACCCACCCAAACCCCCCTTAATAAATCCTAACACTACCCCCCTGAAGATCTCCCTACCTTGTCTTCACCACACCGGGCCGAACTCCTGATCCGATCCGGGCGATGTCGTCCTCCAAGCGGCAAAGAAGAAATCTTCCTCCGGCGATGTCATCCTCCAAGCGGCAAAGAAGAATTCTTCCTCCGGCGACGTCTTCCTCCAAGCGGCAGCAAAGTCTTCAGTCTTCCGGCGGCATCTTCAATCTTCTTTCTTCGCTCCGCCGCCGCGGAGCATCCATCCCGGCCGATCGCTAAACATGGAATGAGGTACCTTTAAATGACGTCATCCAAGATGGCGTCCGCCGAATTCCGATTGGCTGATAGGATTCTATCAGCCAATCGGAATTAAGTTAAAAAAATCTGATTGGCTGATTGAATCAGCCAATCAGATTCAAGTTCAATCCGATTGGCTGATCCAATCAGCCAATCAGATTGAGCTCGCATTCTATTGGCTGATCGGAACAGCCAATAGAATGCGAGCTCAATCTGATTGGCTGATTGGATCAGCCAATCGGATTGAACTTGAATCTGATTGGCTGATTCAATCAGCCAATCAGATTTTTTTAACTTAATTCCGATTGGCTGATAGAATCCTATCAGCCAATCGGAATTCGGCGGACGCCATCTTGGATGACGTCATTTAAAGGTACCTCATTCCATGTTTAGCGATCGGCCGGGATGGATGCTCCGCGGCGGCGGAGCGAAGAAAGAAGATTGAAGATGCCGCCGGAAGACTGAAGACTTTGCTGCCGCTTGGAGGAAGACGTCGCCGGAGGAAGAATTCTTCTTTGCCGCTTGGAGGATGACTTTGCCGCTTGGAGGACGACATCGCCCGGATCGGATCAGGAGTTCGGCCCGGTGTGGTGAAGACAAGGTAGGGAGATCTTCAGGGGGGTAGTGTTAGGATTTATTAAGGGGGGTTTGGGTGGGTTTAGAATAGGGGTATGTGGGTGGTGGGTTGTAATGGGGGGGGGATTGTATTTATTGAATGCAAAAGAGCTGAATTCTTTGGGGCATGCCCCACAAAAGGCCCTTTTAAGGGCTGGTAAGGTAAAGAGCTATGAACTTATTTTAATTTAGAATAGGGCAGGGAATTTTTTTTATTTTGGGGGTTTATTATTTTATTAGGGGGCTTAGAATAGGTGTAATTAGCTTAAAAATCTTGTAATCTTTTTTTTATTTTTTGTAATTTAGTGTTTGTTTTTTTTTGTAATTTAGTTTAGTTAATTTAATTGTATTTTTAGATAGATGTTTGTAGTTTATTTAATTTATTGATAGTGTAGGTGTATTTGTAACTTAGGTTAGGATTTATTTTACAGGTAATTGGGTAATTATTTTAACTAGGTAGATATTAAATAGTTAATAACTATTTAATATCTATTATACCTAGTTAAAATAATTAACTATTTACCTGTAAAATAAATATTAACCCTAACATAGCTACAATGTAATTATTAATTATATTGTTGCTATCTTAGGGTTTATTTTATAGGTAAGTATTTAGATTTAAATAGGAATATTTTAGTTTATAAATTAATTAGATTAATTTAATATAAATATAGTTAGGGGTGTTAGGGTTAGATAGAGTTAATATAGTTAATATAAATACTATAGTAACTATATTAACCCTAATATAATTAGGGTTAATATAGTTAATATATATATAATGTAATAACTATATTAACTATAATATACTTAGGGTTAATATAGATAATATAGCTGGCGGCGGGGTAGGTAGATTAAATTAGGGGTTAATCATTTTAATAGAGATGGCGGCGGTGTAAGGGGCTTACATTAGGGGTTAATAATTTTAATATAGATGGCGGCGGTGTTAGGGGCTCACTTTAGGGGGTTATAGATATAATATAGCTGGCGGCGGGGTACGGGAGCGGCGGTTTAGGGGTTAATAACTTTATTAGGTTGCGGCGGGGTAAAAGAGCGGCGGTTTAGGGGTTAATAGCTTTTTTATTATTAGGCTAGTGAGGGGGGATAGCGGATAGAGGGTTAGACAGTGCGGGCTATGTTAGGGAGGCGTGTTAGACAGTGCGGGCTATGTTAGGGAGGCGTGTTAGACAGTGCGGGCTATGTTAGGGAGGCGTGTTAGACAGTGCGGGTGTTTTAAACTTTAGTCAGGTTTTATAGGCGCCGGCAGATTCTAACGTGCCGCAAGTCACTGGCGACGCCAGAAATTTGTACTTACGCAGATTTCTGGACATCGCTGGTTTGTCAGACTTACGGCACGTTAGCATCTGACGGCGACTTATATGGGATGGCTCGAGTTGCGAGCTGAAACTGCGGGCGACGCCGGTCTCCTCGCTTGCGCCGCAAACTGCGATCTATATCGGATCGCGCCCCAGGACCTTAGGGTAATCAACTGTGAGATATTCGAGTGTCCGTTTGTCTATCCACTCCATTTTAGAAGCTTCATTGAGTAGTCTGTCAATCTGCCCTTTAAAAACTGTAGAGTTGGATTAGCTGGTAATGTCCGATATGTACTTGTGTCACTGAGTTGCTGTAATATCTCATTGTGGTAAAATTCATAGTCCATTATAACCACTGCCCCGCCTTTATCCGCTCTTCTTATGGCAATAGACTCATCCTTGGTTAAAGGGACAGTCTACACCAGAATTTTTATTGTTTTAAAAGATAGATAATCCCTTTATTAGCCATTTCCCAGTTTTGCATAACTAACACATTTATAATAATATACTTTTAACCTCTGTGATTATCTTGTATCTAAGCCTCTGCAAACTGACCCTTTTTTCAGTTCTTTTGACAGACTTGCAGTCTAGCCAATCAGTGCCTGCTCCCAGATAACTTCTCGTGCACGAGCACAGTGTTATCTATATGAAATACATGAACTAACACCCTCTAGTGGTGAAAAACTGTTAAAATGCAATCTGAAAGAGGTGGGGTTCAAGGTCTAAGAAATTAGCATATGAACCTCCTAGGTTAAGCTTTCAACTAAGAATACCAAGAGAACAAAGCAAAATTGGTGATAAAAGTAAATTGGAAAATTGTTTAAAATGACATGCTCTATCTGAATCATGTAAGTTTATTTTGGCCTTGACTGTCCCTTTAAGCACCTCTCTCTCTTGGTGAGGTTGAACCTAACATGTTGTTGGTTCTGTGCAGATTCTAAAAGTTATTTTTCCAATTTCTTTGTGAAGCTCATAATGGTGCTATTGTAGCTATTCGGATCAAATGTGCTTTTCCCCTTAAATCTGCTGTACTCGCCTGTAATTGGGCCATAGAATTTGTGCAATTTAAGAACCTGTTGAAAACGTAAAATGTCTATATGCAGATCAAATTTATCTGTTAAACCGGTAGGCACAAATGAAAACCCTTTATGCAGCAGTCTATCCTCTTCAGTTGTTTTCAGGCCTTTATGCTTGTTATTTTTGGTATGTAAGGCTGGTTGCTCGCAGTGGACAATAATTAAGACATTCATGTCTGTTACGTGCTGTTGTAGCCGATAATAGCAGAGTAGGCTCTGTATTGCAATACTGATGCTCTTCTAGTTACTGCAGTTTAGATGTATAGATATATTGCCTATTTGGTTGCGCTATTTATGATTTAGTTACTTTGTTTTTAAATTGATTGTATCTAATACACAGTTACATGGTAGTTATTTACAGTTGGTTGCTTAGATACGGGCGCCGCCTGATGACGTGTGCTCCGTGTTGGGCGCCTACTGTAGTACACTTTGGTGTTTAAGGTGAGTGGGTATTTAAGTCACTGATGTATGTGAGGTGTTTATGCCAGTTTGAAAACGGGGGTAACACTCTGAAACGTCACAGTAAAAGAATTAAAATTCCCTTGGTTAAACCCGGTGAGTGTCTCTCTCTCCCTCTCTCTGTCTCCCTTACCACAACCCCCAGTCATTCGACTGAAGGTAAATGGAGAAGAAAAGCAACACAAGGTGTAGAGGTGCCTGAGGTTTTGGTAAGAAAAAGGACTCAAAATAAAGGGCGGGGCCGTAGACTCACCATATTCGGAAATAAAATGTATGCTTACCTGATTTATTTGTTTTCTTTCCTAAGATATGGTGAGTCCACAGCATCATCTTCAATTACTGTTGGGAATCAATACCCAAGCTAGAGGACACAGATGATTAGGGAGGTACAAGATAGGGAACCTAAACAGAAGGCACCACCGCTTGAAGAACCTTTCTCCCAAAAGAAGCCTCAGCCGAGGCAAAAGTATCGAATTAGGAAAATTTGGAAAAAAGTATGCAGAAGACCAAGTTGCAGCCTTGCAAACCTGTTCCACAGAAGCTTCATTTTTTAAAGCCCAGGAAGAGGAAACAGCCCTTGTAGAATGAGCTGTAAGTCTCTCAGGAGGCTGCTGTCCAGCAGTCTCGTAAGCCAAACGAATAATACTTATCAGCCAGAGAGAAACAGAAGTAGCTGTAGCTTTCTGACCTTTGCGTTTCCCAGAGAAACAAACAAGGCAGAAGACTGGAGAAAATCCTGTAGGTAGAATTTCAAAGCATGCACAACATCCAGGTTGTGTAACAAAAACTTTCCTTATGAGAAGAAGGATTAGGACATAGAGAAGGAACAACAATTTCCTGATTAATATTCCTGTCCGAAACAACTTTAGGAAGGAAACCAAAATTAGTACGAAGAACCACCTTATCAGCAAGAAAGATAAGGGAAATCGCACTGCAGAGCTGAAAGTTCCGACACTCTTCGAGCAGAAGAGATATCGACAAGAAACAAAACCTTCCAAGCTAACAACTTAATATCTAAGGAATGCATAGGATCAAACGGAGCCTGCTACAAAACTTTAAGAACAAGGTTAAGACTCCAAGGAGGAGGAGTAACAGGTTTAAACACAGGCCTGATTCTTACCAGGGCCTGACAAAAAGAATGCACGTCAGGCACATCTGCCAGATGCTTATGTAGCAAAATAGACAGAGCAGAGATCTGACCCTCCAGAGTACATGCTCACAAACCCTTCTCCAGACCTTCCTGGAGAAACGACAAGATCCTAGGAATCCTGACTCTACTCCAAGAGTAGCCTTTGGATTAACACCAATAAAGATATTTACACTATATCTTATGGTAAATCTTTTTAGTAACAGTCTTGCAAGCCTGAATCATTGTTTCAATGACCGACTCAGAAAACCCATGCTTGGATAAAACTAAGCGTTCAATCTCCAAGCAGTCAGCTTCAGAGAAACGAGATTTGGATGAAGAAAGATACCCTGAAGTAGAAGGTCTTTCCTCAGAGGCAGTCTCCAAGGTGGAAGAGATGACATCTCCACTATGTCTGCATACCAGATCCTGCAAGGCCAAGCAGGGGCTATATCCTGCTTGATATGAGCAGTGACTGTGGAAGGAGAGCGAACAGAGGAAACAGGTATGCCAGCCTGAAATTCCAGGGGACCGATAGAGCATCTATCAGAGCGGCCTGAGGATCTCTTAACCTCGAACCGTACCTTGGGACGCCATCAGATCTAGCTCTGGCACCCCCCACTTGAGGGTTAAGCTGGAAAACACCTCCGGATGGAGCTCCCACTTCCAGGAATGAAAAGTCTGTCTGCCCAGAAAATCCGCCTCCCAATTGTCCACTCCTGGGATGTGGATTTCAGATAGACAGCAGTTGTAAGCTTTCGCCCACTGAATAATCTGAGTCACCTCTTTCATGGCCAAGGAACTCAGAGTTCCTCCCTGGTGGTTGATGTAAGCCACTGAGGTTATGTTGTCCAACTGGAACATGATAAACCAGGTTAATGCTAACTGAGGCTAAGCCATCAGGGCATTGAAAATCGCCCTCAACTACAAGATATTTATGGAAAGAGCCGACTCCTCCCGAGTCCATAGTCCCTGAGCCTTTAGCGAGTCCCAGACTGCTCCAAAGCAAGCTGGCATCCGTAGTCACAATCACCCAGGAAGGTCTGCAAAAGCATATTCCCTGAGAGAGATGTTCTTGAGACAGCCATCAAGGGAGAGAGTCTCTTGTCAACTGATCCAGATCTATCTGCCGAGACACATCCGCATAGTCCCCGTTCCATTGCCTTAGCATGCATAACTGCAGAGCTCTCAAATGGAACCAAGTGAATGGAATGATGTCCATGGAAGCTACCATCAGACCAATTACCTGTATACATTGAGCCACTGACGGTCGAAGAGAAGACTGAAGGGAAAGGCAAGAATCTTGGCTTTTCTGACCTCCATCAGAAATATCTTCATTGATAGGGAATCCATTACGGTCCCTAAGAAAACTACCCATGTAGCTGGAACAAGGGAACTCTTTCCCAGATTCACATAAAAAAAGACAACAAGATCTTTGTATGAGAGTTTGCTCGTTGAAAAGATGGCGCCTGAACCAGAATGTCGTCCAGATAGGGCGCCACTGCAATTCCCTGAGACCGGATCACTGGCAATAGAGCCAATTTGAAGAGCTACAAACTGAAAGTGATTGTCAAGAAAGGCAAATCTCAGAAATTTGCGATGATCCCTGTGAATGGGAACATGTAGGGATACATCCCTCAGGTCTATGGTCATCATGAACTGACCCTCTTGGACCAAGGGAAGAATGGAACGTGTATTTTCAATCTTGAAGGACGGTACTCTGAGAAACTTGTTTAGACACTTCAAGTCAAGAATTGGTCAGAAAGTTCCCTCTTTTTTGGGAACCACAAACAGATTGTAAAAGAATCCTAGACCCTGTTCCTGAACAGGAACTATCCCTCCCAAGTCCTGTACACATTTCAAGAACACCTCTCTTATTATCTGGTCTACAGATAATCTTGAGAGGAGGAACCTGCCCCTGGGAGGAAATGTCTTTAACTCTAATTTGTAACCCAGGGATACGATGTCCACAGTCCAGGGGTCTGGTACATCCTGTATCCAAGCTTGAGAGAACTGAGAGTCTGCCCCCCAATTGATCCGATCCCGGATCGGGGGCAAACCCTTCATGCTGACTTGGAATCAGCTGCAGGTTTCTTTGATTGCTTCCCGTTGTTCCAAGACTGATTGGGTTTCCAAGAAGCTTTGGACTTTTCCTGCTTGGAAGAGGAAGGGGAAGACTTAGCTCTAAAGTTACGAAAGGAACGAAATTACTCAGACATCCTTTCGGTCTATTTATCTTACCCTGCGGCAGAAAAAATGCTTTTCCACCTGCGATATCTGAAATAATTTCTGCCAGGCCAGGACCAAACAAGGTCTTTCCCTTGTAAGAGATTGCCAAAAGCTTGGACTTAGACTAAATGTCCGCTGACCAGGATCTTAACCATAACGCTCTGCATGCTAGTACCGCAAAACCAGAAATTTTTGCTCCCAACTTAATGGCCTGTAAAGAAGCGTCCATAATAAAGGAATTGGCAAACTTAAGAGCCTTAATCCTGTCTTGGATCTCCTCCAAGGGATTTTCTGCCTTAAAAGTCTCAGACAATGCATCGAACCAGTAGGCTGCCGCACTGGTCACAGTGGCAATACACACTGCAGGTTGCCATTGGAGACCTTGATGAACATACATCTTTTTCAGAAAGGCCTCCAGCTTTTTATCCATTGGATCATTAAAAGAGCAGCTATCCTCTATAGGAATAGTAGTTCTCTAAGCCAAAGTAGAAATCGCCCCTTCCACTTTGGGGGCCGTCTGCCACAACTCCTTAATGGAGTCAGCCACCGGAAACATCTTCTTAAAAATCAGAGAAGGGGTTAAAAGGAATCCCAGGTCTTTCCCACTCCCGTGCAATAATCTCTGTAGCACGGTCAGTTACGGGAAACGCCTTCACAGCGGAAGGAACCATCAAAGTATTTATTTAGCTTACTAGATTTCTTAGGATTGACTCCGACAGTCTTATCTGAGTCATTCAGGGTAGCCAAAACCTCCTTTAACAGCACACGGAGGTGTTCCAGCTTAAATCTGAAGGATACAACTTCAGCATCAGAAGAAGGAATTACACTGTCTGAATCTGAGATTTCCCCCTCAGAGGCTACCGACGTGTCCTCCTACTCAGAATTCTGAGAAGGAGCAACTTGGTTAGCAAGAACTGGATAAGAAACCTTACGGACTGAATCTTTGAATTTCCTCTTGTGTCTTCGCTGAAGCATGGGAATGGCAGCTAATGCCTCTGATACCGCAGAGGACAACTGGGCAGCAATTTCTGCTTGCAAATAAACTCCTCCAGGAGATTGAGAGGAACCGCAGGGCACTGCATGTGATGACAATAAGGATTAGGATGTTTGAGGAGAAGGCTGCGGTATTTCTGGTACAGGAAACGCCTGAACAGCATCAACCTTAGAGAATTGTGGCTCAGATTCAAAAAGTCTATCCTCCTCCTGGTCCATACTGCAACTAAAAACAGCAACAAATAAAAAAAAACCATAATTTATGCAAGAACTTACTTGATAAATTAATTTCTTTCATATTGGCAAGAATCCATGAGCTAGTGATGTATGGGGCAAACCTCCCCTCACCACACCCACAATTCAGTTTAACGAATAGCCAAGTAGTGGGGTGAAAAAAAGCATCAAAAAAAGGAACTGGAAATATAATTGTGTTTTATACAAAAAAAACAATCACCATAAAAAGGGCGGGTCTCATGGACTCTTGCCAATATGAAAGAAATGAATTTATCAGGTAAGATAAGAAAGAAAACAATTTATGTAAGGACGTATGGGATAGTAATACCCAAGAGGTGGTACTCCACAGAAGAGTCACTAGAGAGGAGGGATAAAAATAAAAACAGACAAAACAAAAAAAAATAAATAAAAAAAAATAAAAACAGACATTTTCCACTGAAAAAATTAAATCCACATAAAAAAAAAAAAGTTTTTCTCATAATTGAAAAGAAAAAAAACTTAAAACATAAGCAGAGGAATCAAACTAATACAGCTGCCTGAAGAACTTTTCTACCAAAAACTGCTTCCGAAGAGGCAAATAAATAAAAACGGTAGAATTTAATAAATGTATACAAAGACCAAGTTGCTGCTTTGCAAATCTGATCAACTGAAGCTTCATTCTTAAAAGCCCACAAAGTGCAAACTGATCTAGTGGAATGAGCTGTGATACTCTGAGGCGGGGCCTGACCCGACACCAAATAAGCATGATGAATCAAAAGCTTTAACCAGGATGCCAAGGAAATGGCAGAATCTTTCTGACCTTTCCTAGGACCAGAAAAGACAACAAATAGACTAGAAGTCTTCCTGAATCTTTAGTAGCTTCAACATAATATTTCAAAGCTCTTACAACATCTAGAGAATGTAAGGATCTCTCCAAAGAATTCTTAGGATTAGGACACAAAGAGGGAACAACAATATTCCTATTAATGTTAGAATTCACAACTTTAGGTAAAAACTTAAATGAAGTCCGCAAAACTGCCTTATCCCGATGGAAAAATCAGAAAAGGAGACTCACAAGAAAGAGCAGATAACTCTGAAACTCTTCTAGCAGAAGAGATAGCCAAAAGGAACAACACTTTCAAGAAAGTAGTTTAATGGCCAAATAATGCATAGGCTCAAAAGGAGGAGCCTGTAAAGCCTTCAAAACCAAATTAAGACTCCAAGGAGGAGAGATTTATTTAATGACAGGCTTGATACGGACCAAAGCCTGCACAAAACAATGAATATCAGGAAGCTTAGCAATCTTTCTGTGAAATAAAACAAAAAGAGCAGAGATTTGTCCCTTCAAGGAACTTGCAGACAAACCTTTATCCAAACCATCCTGAAGAAACTGTAAAATTCTAGGAATTCTAAAAGAATGCCAGGAGAATTTATGATTAGAACACCATTAAATATAAGTCTTCCAAACTCGATAATAAATCTTCCTAGAAACAGATTTACAAGCCTGTAACATAGTATCAAATCACTGAGTCAGAGAAACCTCTATGACTAAGCGTTCAATTTCCATGCCTTCAAATTTAACGATTTGAGATCCTGATGGAAAAACGGTCTTGAGACAGAAGATCTGGTTTTAAAGGAAGTGGCCAAGGTTGGCAACTGGACATCCATACAAGATCCGCATACCAAAACCTGTGAAGCCGTGCTGGTGCTACCAGAAACACAAACGATTGTTCCATGATGATCACTCTTGGAAGAAGAACTAGAGGCAGAAAGATATAAACAGTTTGGTAAAACCAAGGAACTGCTAACACATCCACCGACTCCGACTGAGGATCCCTGGACCTAGACAAGTACCTGGGAAGTTTCTTGTTTAGATGGGAAGCCATCAGATCTATTTCTGGAAGACCCCACATCTGAAAACACACACCTGCATGGAGAGACCACTCCCCCAGATGTAAAGTCTTCCTGAATCTTTAGTAGCTTCAACATAATATTTCAAAGCTCTTACAACATCCAGAGAATGTAAGGATCTCTCCAAAGAATTCTTAGGATTAGGACACAAAGAGGGAACAACAATATTCCTATTAATGTTAGAATTCACAACTTTAGGTAAAAACTTAAATGAAGTCCGCAAAACTGCCTTATCCTGATGGAAAAATCAGAAAAGGAGACTCACAAGAAAGAGCAGATAACTCTGAAACTCTTCTAGCAGAAGAGATAGCCAAAAGGAACAACACTTTCCAAGAAAGTAGTTTAATGGCCAAATAATGCATAGGCTCAAAAGGAGGAGCCTGTAAAGCCTTCAAAACCAAATTAAGACTCCAAGGAGGAGAGATTTATTTAATGACAGGCTTGATACGGACCAAAGCCTGCACAAAACAATGAATATCAGGAAGCTTAGCAATCTTTCTGTGAAATAAAACAAAAAGAGCAGAGATTTGTCCTTTCAAGGAACTTGCAGACAAACCTTTATCCAAACCATCCTGAAGAAACTGTAAAATTCTAGGAATTCTAAAAGAATGCCAGGAGAATTTATGATTAGAACACCATTAAATATAAGTCTTCCAAACTCGATAATAAATCTTCCTAGAAACAGATTTACAAGCCTGTAACATAGTATCAAATCACTGAGTCAGAGAAACCTCTATGACTAAGCGTTCAATTTCCATGCCTTCAAATTTAACGATTTGAGATCCTGATGGAAAAACGGTCTTGAGACAGAAGATCTGGTTTTAAAGGAAGTGGCCAAGGTTGGCAACTGGACATCCATACAAGATCCGCATACCAAAACCTGTGAAGCCGTGCTGGTGCTACCAGAAACACAAACGATTGTTCCATGATGATCACTCTTGGAAGAAGAACTAGAGGCGGAAAGATATAAACAGTTTGGTAAAACCAAGGAACTGCTAACACATCCACCGACTCCGACTGAGGATCCCTGGACCTAGACAAGTACCTGGGAAGTTTCTTGTTTAGATGGGAAGCCATCAGATCTATTTCTGGAAGACCCCACATCTGAAAACACACACCTGCATGGAGAGACCACTCCCCCAGATGTAAAGTCTGACGGCTGAGAAAATCCGCTTCACAATTTTCTACACCTGGGATATGTACCGCAGAAATTAGACAAGAGCTGAATTCCGTCCAAAAAAGTATCCAAGATACTTCTTTCATAGCTAGGGGACTGAGTCCCACCCTGATGATTGACATATGCCACAGTTGTGATATTGTCTGTCTGAAAACAAATGAATGGTTCTCTCTAGGGCTGCAACTAACGATTATTTTCATAATCGATTAGTTGGCAGTTTATTTTTTTGATTAATCGGATACAAAAAATACAATTTTTATTTAAAGGGACAGTCCACACCAAAATTTGTATTACTTAAAAAGATAATAATCCCTTTATTACTCATTCTCCTGTTTTGCATAACTAACACTGTTACATAATAATAAGTTTTTTAGCTCTGGGATTACCTTGTATCTAAGTCTCTGCTCAATGCCCCCTTATCTCAGTTCTTTTGACAGACTTGAAATTTAGCCAATCAGTAGTGACTCATACATAACTCCACAGGAGTGAAAACAATGCACTGAGATAAGAGGCGGCCTTCAACAATTTAGACATCAGTTAGAGCTTACCTAGGTTTAGTTTCCAACACAAAATACCAAGGGAACATAAGTTTGATGACAAAAGTAAATTGGAAAGTTGTTTAAATTGCATGCCTTATCTGCCTAGTACAACATCTTCTCCCTAATTAATAGGGAAAGCATAAAAGAACACACACATATATGTGTGTGTGTGTATATGTGTATATATATATATATATATATATATATATATATATATATATATATATATATATATATATATATGTGTGTGTGTGTGTGTGTGTGTGTGTGTGTGTGTGTGTGTGTAAATAATAAAGAATGTGAAACAGATAGATATATATCTATCAGAGCGCAAACTCCCAAGCGTCCGACTCTCATGACTATTGGTCCCAATCCGTCTGACGTCAGAGGAAAGCAACACCGGTCAGAATTATGAGTGGTCTGTTTGTATAGGAAGCAGTTGGCGCGATAGCTGTATGCGGCAGGGGTAAATGTAAAACATGCGGTTATAAGACACAGACACTATTCAGTGTGGCGGTAGCCAGGAGAGCACCCGGAATTGCGAGGGAAGAGAAGGAACAACTCTATATATTTCAGTGGTGTGACTAAACAGATAGGATTTCTTACAACCAACTAATTGACCACCAACTAATGATAATTAAAATCGTTGACGATTTTCATTATCGATTTTATCGATAAGTTGTTTCAGCCCTAGTTCTCTCTGCAACAGAGGCCAAACCTGAAGAGCCCTGAAAATAGCACAGAGTTCTAAAATGTTGATTGGTAACCACGCCTCTTGAGATTTCCAAACCCCTTGTGCTGTCAGAGATCCCCAGACA
Source organism: Bombina bombina (assembly GCF_027579735.1). NCBI lineage: Eukaryota > Metazoa > Chordata > Amphibia > Anura > Bombinatoridae > Bombina > Bombina bombina. Next base: position 233,728,001 of record NC_069501.1, on the reverse strand, counting down.
GCTCGCTAACCTGAAATACTTGCATCTGTTGTGATTACAGTCCAGGTTGGACGAATAAAAGAGGCCCCTTGAGCTATACAATGGTGATCTAACCACCAAGTTAGAGAGAGTCGAACATTGGGATTTAAGGATATTAATTGTGATATTCTTGTATAATCCCTGCACCATTGATTCAGCATACAAAGCTGATGAGGTCTCATATGAAAATGAGCAAAGGGGATCGCGTCCAATGCTGCAGTCATGAGACCTAAAAGTTCCATGCACATAGCCACTGAAAGGAATGATTGAGACTGAAGGTTTCGACAAGCTGAAACCAATTTTATTCGTCTCTTGTCTGTTAGAGACAGAGTCATGGACACTGAATCTATCTGGAAACCTAAAAAGGTTACCCTTGTCTGAGGAATCAAGGAACTTTTTGGTAAATTGATCCTCCAACCATGTCTTTGAAGAAGAGATTCGGCAGAATGTAAAGACTGAGCTAGTACCAAGATATCGTTCAAATAAGGAAACACCACAATACCCTGTTCTCTGATTACAGAGAGTAGGGTACCGAGAACCTTTGAAAAAATTCTTGGAGCTGTCGCTAGGCCAAATGGAAGAGCGACACATTTGTAATGCTTGTCTAGAAAAGAGAATCTCAGAAACCGATAGTGGTCTGGATGAATCTGAATATGAAGATATGCATCCTGTAAGTCTATCGTGGACATATAATGACCTTGCTGAACAAAAGGCAGAATAGTCCTTACAGTCACCATTTTGAAAGTTGGCACTCTTATACAATGATTCAAAATTTTCAGATCCAGAACTGGCCTAAATGAATTTTCTTTTTTTGGGACAATGAATAGATTTGAATAAAACCCCTGAAACGGAACTGGTATGATTACGCCTGAAAGCTGTAGATCTGAAACACACTTCAGAAAAGGCTGAGGGCCTTCACTGGATTTGCTGGAATGACGTGTGAGAGAAAAAAAATCTTCTCACATGAGGTCTTACTCTGAAACCTATTCGATACCATTGAGAGACAATACTCTGAATCCATTGATTTTAAACAGAATCTGCCCAAATGTTATGGAAAAATTTTAATCTGCCCCCCACCAGGCGCACTTAGGGGCTGGCTTTGGTTTCTTAAAAGGCTTGGAATTATTCCAACTTGAAGGTTTCCAATTGGAACCAGATTCTGTGGGGGAAGGATTGGCTTTCTGTTCCTTATTCTGTCGAAAAGAACGAAAAAGATTAGAAGCTTTAGATTTACCCTTAGATCTTTTATCCTGAGGTAAAAAAACTCCCTTCCCCCCAAGTGACAGTTGAAATAATTGAATCCAACTGAGAAACAAATAAATTGTTACCTTGGAAAAGAAAGCAATAGTAATCTAGACTTAGATACCATGTCAGCATTCCAATATTTGAGCCACAAAGCTCTTCTAGCTAAAAAAGCCAAATACACAGATTTAAAATCAATATTGATGATATCAAAAATAGCATCACAGATAAAATGATTAGCATGTTGAAGCAAGCGAACAATGCTAGACAAATCAGAATCTGTTTCCTGTTGCGCCAAGCTTTCCGATCAAAAAGTTGATGCAGCTGCAACATCAGTCATGGATATAGCAGATCTAAGAATGTAGCCAGAAAATAAATTAGCTTTCCTTAAATAAGATTCAAGTTTCCTATCTAAAGAGTCCTTAAAAGAAGTAATATCTTCCATAGGAATAGTAGTACGTTTCGCAAGAGTAGAAATAGCCCCATCAACTTTGGAAGGAATAAAAGTACCAGGCCTATTCCATTCCTTTGAAATCATATCAGAAATAGCATCAGGAACTGGAAAAACCTCTGGAGTAACCACAGAAGGTTTATAAACAGAATCTAACCGTTTACTAGTTTTAGTATCAAGAGGAATAGTTTCCTCAATATCCAAAGTAATCAACACCTCTTAACAAGGAACCAATATACTCCATCATAAAGAGATAAGTAGATATGTCAGTGTCAATATCTGAGGTAGGATCTTCTGAACCAGATAGATCCTCATAAGAGGAGGATAATTCAGTATGTGGTTGGTCATTTGAAATTTCATCAACCTTATGAAAAGATTTAAAAGACCTTTTACGTTTATTAGAAGTCGGAATATCAGACAAAGCCTTCTGAATCGCATCAGCAATAAAAACAGAATTTATGTTTACCTGATAAATTACTTTCTCCAACGGTGTGTCTGGTCCACGGCGTCATCCTTACTTGTGGGATATTCTCTTCCCCAACAGGAAATGGCAAAGAGCCCAGCAAAGCTGGTCACATGATCCCTCCTAGGCTCCGCCTTCCCCAGTCATTCGACCGACGTAAAGGAGGAATATTTGCATAGGAGAAATCATATGATACCGTGGTGACTGTAGTTAAAGAAAATAAATCATCAGACCTGATTAAAAAACCAGGGCGGGCCGTGGACCGGACACACCGTTGGAGAAAGTAATTTATCAGGTAAACATAAATTCTGTTTTCTCCAACATAGGTGTGTCCGGTCCACGGCGTCATCCTTACTTGTGGGAACCAATACCAAAGCTTTAGGACACGGATGATGGGAGGGAGCAAATCAGGTCACCTAGATGGAAGGCACCACGGTTTGCAAAACCTTTCTCCCAAAAATAGCCTCAGAAGAAGCAAAAGTATCAAATTTGTAAAATTTGGTAAAAGTGTGCAGTGAAGACCAAGTCGCTGCCTTACATATCTGATCAACAGAAGCCTCATTCTTAAAGGCCCATGTGGAAGCCACGGCCCTAGTGGAATGAGCTGTGATTCTTTCAGGAGGCTGCCGTCTGGCAGTCCCATAAGCCAATCTGATGATGCTTTTAAGCCAAAAAGATAGAGAGGTAGAAGTTGCTTTTTGACCTCTCCTTTTACCAGAATAAACAACAAACAAGGAAGATGTTTGTCTAAAATCCTTTGTAGCATCTAAATAGAATTTTAGAGCACGGACAACGTCCAAATTGTGTAACAAACGTTCCTTCTATGAAACTGGATTCGGACACAAAGAAGGTACAACTATCTCCTGGTTAATATTTTTGTTGGAAACAACCTTCGGAAGAAAACCAGGCTCAGTACGTAAAAACCACCTTATCTGCATGGACCAGATAGGGCGGAGAACACTGCAGAGCAGATAACTCTGAAACTCTTCTAGCAGAAGAAATTGCAACCTAAAACAAAACTTTCCAAGATAATAACTTAATATCTATGGAATGTAAGGGTTCAAACGGAACCCCTTGAAGAACTGAAAGAACTAGATTAAGACTCCAGGGAAGAGTCAAAGGTCTGTAAACAGGCTTGATTCTAACCAGAGCCTGAACAAACGCTTAAACGTCTGGCACAGCTGCCAGCCTTTTGTGAAGTAAAACAGATAAAGCAGAGATCTGTCCCTTCAGAGAACTCGCAGAAAATCCTTTCTCCAAACCTTCTTGTAGAAAGGAAAGAATCTTAGGAATTTTTATCTTGTTCCATGGGAATCCTTTAGATTCACACCAACAGATATATTTTTTCCATATATTATGGTAAATTTTTCTAGTTACAGGCTTTCTAGCCTGAATAAGAGTATCTACTACAGAATCTGAAAACCCACGCTTTGATAAAATCAAGCGTTCAAACTCCAAGCAGTCAGTTGGAGGAAAACCAGATTCGGATGTTCAAATGGACCTTGAACAAGAAGGTCCTGTCTCAAAGGTAGCTTCCATGGTGGAGCCGATGACACATTCACCAGGTCTGCATACCAAGTCCTGCGTGGCCACACAGGAACTATCAAGGTCACCGAAGCCCTCTCCAGATTGATCCTGGCTACCAGCCTGGGAATGAGAGGAAACGGTGGGAATACATAAGCTAGGTTGAAGATCCAAGGTGCTACTATTGTATCCAATAGAGTCGCCTTGGGATCCCTGGATTTGGACCCGTAACAAGGGACCATGAAGTTCTGACGAGAGGCCATCAGAACCAAGTCTGGAATGCCCCATAATTGAGTTATTTGGGCAAAGATTTCCAGATGGAGTTCCCACTCCCCCGGATGCTCCTCCATCGCCAGGGAACTCCTTGTTACCCCCTGATGGTTGATATATGTAACAGTCGTCATGATGACTGATTGAAACCTTATGAATTTGGCCTTTGCTAGTCTAGGCCAAGCCTTGAGAGCATTGAATATCGCTCTCAGTTCCATTATGTTTATCGGGAGAAGAGAGTCTTCCCGAAACCATAGACCCTGAGTTTTCAGGGGTTCCCAGACCGCGCCCCAGCCCACCAGACTGGCGTCGGTCGTGACAATGACCTATTCTGGTCTGCGGAAGCTCATTCCCTGTGACAGGTTGTCCAGGGTCAGCCACCAACGGAGTGAATCTCTGGTTATTTGATCTACTTGTATCGTCGGAGACAAGACTGTATAATCCCCATTCCACTGTCTGAGCATGCCCAGGTGCAATGGTCTTAGATGAATTCGTGCAAAAGGAACTATGTCCATTGCCGCAACCATCAACCCTATTACTTCCATGCGCTATGGAAGGAATAAGAACAGAATGAAGTACCTGACAAGAGCTTAGAAGTTTTGATTTTCTGGCCTCTGTCAGAAAAACCTTCATTTCTAAGGAAACTATTATTGTTCCCAAGAAGGGAACTCTTGTTGACGGGGACAGAGAACTTTTTTCTATGTTCACTTTCCACCTGTGAGATCTGAGAAAGGCTAGGACAATGTCCGTATGAGCCCTTGCTTTTGACAGAGACGACACCTGAATCAGGATGTCGTCCAAGTAAGGTACTACTGCAATGCCCCTTGGTCTTAGCACCGCTAGAAGGGACCCTAGTACCCTTGTGAAAATCCTTGGAGCAGTGGCTAATCCGAATGGAAGTGCCACAGGTAATGCTTGTCCAGAAAGGAGAACCTTAGGAACCGAAAATGTTCCTTGTGGATAGGAATACGTAGGTACGCATCCTTTAAGTCCACCGTGGTCATGAATTGACCTTCCTGGATGGTAGAAAGGATCGTTTGAATGGTTTCCATTTTGAATGATGAAACCCTTAGAAACTTGTTTAGAATCTTGAGATCTAAAATAGGTCTGAATGTTCCCTCTTATTTGGGAATTATGAACAGGTTGGAGTAAAAACCCATCCCTTGTTCTCCTAATGGAACAGGATGAATCACTCCCATGCTTAACAGGTCTTCTACACAGTGTAAGAATGCCTGTTCGAAGATAATTGAGACCCGTGGAACCTTCCCCTTGGGAGTAGTTCCCTGAATTCCAGGAGATAACCTTGAGAAACTATTTCTAGCGCCCAAGGATCCTGAACATCTCTTGCCCCAACCTGAGCAAAGAGAGAAAGTCTGCCCCCCACCAGATCCTTCCCAGATCGGGGGGCCAACACTTCATGCTGTTTTGGTAGCAGTGGCAGGTGACTTGGCCTGCTTACCCTTGTTCCAGCCTTGCATCGGCCTCCAGGCTGGCTTGGTTTGAGAAGTATTACCCTCTTGCTTAGAGGGTGTAGAATTTGAGGCTGGTCCGTTTCTGCGAAAGGGACGAAAATTTGGCCTATTTTTAGCCTTAAAAGACCTATCCTGTGGGAGGGCGTGGCCCTTTCCCCCAGTGATGTCTGAAATAATCTCTTTCAAGTCAGGGCCAAACAGTGTTTTACCCTTGAAAGATGTTAAGCAAAAGCGCTCTGCGCGCCACGATAGCAAACCCTGAATTATTCGCCGCTAATCTAGCTAATTGCAAAGCGGCATCTAAAATAAAAAAGAGTTAGCCAATTTAAGAGCTTGAACTCTGTCCAAAACCTCCTCGTACGAAGATTCTTTATTAAGCGACTTTTCTAGTTCTTCGAACCAGAAACACGCAGCTGTAGTGACAGGAACAATGCATGAAATTGGTTGTAGAAGGTAACCTTGCTGAACAAACATCTTTTTAAGCAAACCCTCTAACCTTTAATCCATAGGATCTTGAAAGCACAACTATCTTCTATAGGAATAGAAGTGCGTTTGTTTAGAGTAGAAACCGCCCCCTCGACCTTGGGGACTGTATGCTATAAGTCCTTTCTGGGGTCGACTATAGGAAACTAATATCTTAAATATAGGGGGAGGACAAAGGGTATGCCGGGCCTTTCCCACTCCTTATTTACTATGTCCGCCACCCGCTTGGGTATAGGAAAAACATCGGGGGGCACCGGAACCTCTAGGAACTTGTCCATCTTACCTAATTTCTCTGGAATGACCAAATTGTCACAATCATCCAGAGTAGATAATACCTCCTTAAGTAGTGCGTGGAGATGTTGAAATTTAAATTTAAAAGTTACAATATCAGGTTCTGCTTGTTGAGAAATTTTCCCTGAATCTGAAATTTCTCCCTCAGACAAAACCTCCCTCCTGGCCCCTTCAGATAGATGTGAGGGTATGTCAGAAAAGATATCATCAGCGTCCTCTTGCTCCTCAGTGTTTAAAACAGAGCAATCACGCTTTCTGATAAGTAGGCATTTTGGAAAAAAATGCATGCAATAGAATTATCCATTACAGCCATTAATTGTTGTATGGTAATAAGTATTGGCGCACTAGATGTACTAGGGGCCTCTTGTGTGGGCAAAACTGGTGTAGACACAGAAGGGGATGATGCAGTACCATGCTTACTCCCCTCATTAGAGGAATCATCTTGGGCAATATCATATCTATGGCATTATTATCCCTACTTTGTTTGGACATTATGACACAAATATATCACATATATTTAAATGGGGAGACACATTGGCTTTCATACATATAGAACATCGTTATCTGATGGTTCAGACATGTTAAACAGGCTTAAACTTGTTAACAAAGCACAAAAAACGTTTTACAATAAAACCGTTACTGTCCCTTTAAATTTTAAACTGAACACACTTTATTACTGAATATGTGAAAAAGTATGAAGGAATTGTTCAAATTTCACCAAAATTTCACCACAGTAACTTAAAGCCTTAAAAGTATTGCACACCAAATTTGAAAGCTTTAACCCTTAAAATAACGGAACCGGAGCCGTTTTTACATTTAACCCCTATACAGTCCCAGGTATCTGCTTTGCTGAGACCCAACCAAGCCCAGAGGGGAATACGATACCAAATGATGCCTTCTATAAGCTTTTTCAGTGGTTCTTAGCTCCTCACACATGCATCTGCATGCCATGCTTTCCAAAAACAACTGCGCATTAGAGGCGCGAAAATGAGGCTCTGTCTATGACTAGAAAAGGCCCCCAGTGAAAAAGGTGTCCAATACAGTGCCTGCCGTTTTTATTAAAACAATCCCCAAGATTTAACAACTATTAAAAGTAATAATCTGCCAAATATACTTAGTAAAGTAATCGTTTTAGCCCAGAAAAATGTCTACCAGTTTTTTAAGCCCTAATGAAGCCCTTTATTCTTTTACTTAAACTAAGAAAATGGCTTACCGGTTCCCATAGGGAAAATGACAGCTTCCAGCATTACCGAGTCTTGTTAGAAATGTGTCATACCTCAAGCAGCAAAAGTCTGCTCACTGTTTCCCCCAACTGAAGTTAATTCCTCTCAACAGTCCTGTGTGGAAACAGCCATCGATTTTAGTAACTGTTGCTAAAATCATTTTCCTCTTACAAACAGAAATCTTCATCTCTTTCCTGTTTCAGAGTAAATAGTACATACCAGCACTATTTTAAAATAAACTCTTGATTGAAGAATAAAAAACAGAATTTATGTTTACCTGATAAATTACTTTCTCCAACGGTGTGTCCGGTCCACGGCGTCATCCTTACTTGTGGGATATTCTCTTCCCCAACAGGAAATGGCAAAGAGCCCAGCAAAGCTGGTCACATGATCCCTCCTAGGCTCCGCCTACCCCAGTCATTCGACCGACGTTAAGGAGGAATATTTGCATAGGAGAAACCATATGTTACCGTGGTGACTGTAGTTAAAGAAAATAAATTATCAGACCTGATTAAAAAAACCAGGGCGGGCCGTGGACCGGACACACCGTTGGAGAAAGTAATTTATCAGGTAAACATAAATTCTGTTTTCTCCAACATAGGTGTGTCCGGTCCACGGCGTCATCCTTACTTGTGGGAACCAATACCAAAGCTTTAGGACACGGATGAAGGGAGGGAGCAAATCAGGTCACCTAAATGGAAGGCACCACGGCTTGCAAAACCTTTCTCCCAAAAATAGCCTCAGAAGAAGCAAAAGTATCAAATTTGTAAAATTTAGAAAAAGTGTGCAGTGAAGACCAAGTCGCTGCCTTACATATCTGATCAACAGAAGCCTCGTTCTTGAAGGCCCATGTGGAAGCCACAGCCCTAGTGGAGTGAGCTGTGATTCTTTCAGGAGGCTGCCGTCCGGCAGTCTCATAAGCCAATCGGATAATGCTTTTAATCCAGAAGGAGAGAGAGGTAGAAGTTGCTTTTTGACCTCTCCGTTTACCAGAATAAACAACAAACAAAGACAAAGTTTGTCTGAAATCCTTAGTAGCTGCTAAGTAAAATTTGAGAGCACGAACTACATCCAAGTTGTGCAACAAACGTTCCTTCTTTGAAACTGGATTAGGACACAAAGAAGGCACAACTATCTCCTGGTTAATGTTTTTGTTAGAAACAACTTTTGGAAGAAAACCAGGTTTAGTACGCAAAACCACCTTATCTGCATGGAACACCAGATAAGGAGAAGAACACTGCAGAGCAGATAATTCTGAAACTCTTCTAGCAGAAGAAATTGCAACCAAAAACAAAACATTCCAAGATAATAACTTAATATCAACGGAATGTAAGGGTTCAAACGGAACCCCCTGAAGAACTAGGTTGAGACTCCAAGGAGGAGTCAAAATTTTGTAAACAGGCTTGATTCTAACCAGAGCCTGAACAAAGGCTAGAACATCTGGCACAGCTGCCAGCTTTTTGTGAAGTAACACAGACAAGGCAGAAATCTGTCCCATCAAGGAACTTGCAGATAATCCTTTTTCCAATCCTTCTCGAAGGAAGGATAGACTCTTAGGAATCTTAACCTTGTCCCAAGGGAATCCTGCAGATTCACACCAACAGATATACCAAATTATGTGGTAATTTTTCTGGTTACAGGCTTTCAGGCCTGAACAAGAGTATTAATAACAGAATCTGAGAACCCTCGCTTTGATAAGATCAAGCGTTCAATCTCCAAGCAGTCAGCTGGAGTGGGTCGAACGGACCTAGAACAAGAAGGTCTCGTCTCAAAGGTAGCTTCCATGGTGGAGCCGATGACATATTCACCAGATCTGCATACCAAGTCCTGCGTGGCCACGCAGGAGCTATCAAAATCACCGACGCCCTCTCCTGATTGATCCTGGCTACCAGCCTGGGGATGAGAGGAAACGGCGGGAACACATAAGCTAGTTTGAAGGTCCAAGGTGCTACTAGTGCATCCACTAGAGCCGCCTTGGGATCCCTGGATCTGTACCCGTAGTAAGGAACTCTGAAGTTCTGACGAGAGGCCATCAGATCCATGTCTGGAATGCCCCACGGTTGAGTGACTTGGGCAAAGATTTCCGGATGGAGTTCCCACTCCCCCGGATGCAATGTCTGACGACTCAGAAAATCCGCTTCCCAATTTTCCACTCCTGGGATGTGGATAGCAGACAGGTGGCAGGAGTGAGACTCCGCCCATAGAATGATTTTGGTCACTTCTTCCATCGCTAGGGAACTCCTTGTTCCCCCCTGATGGTTGATGTATGAACTTGGCCCTCGCTAGCTGAGGCCAAGCTTTGAGAGCATTGAATATCGCTCTCAGTTCCAGAATATTTATCGGTAGAAGAGATTCTACCCGAGACCAAAGACCCTGAGCTTTCAGGGATCCCCAGACCGCGCCCCAGCCCATCAGACTGGCGTCGGTCGTGACAATGACCCACTCTGGTCTGCGGAAGGTCATCCCTTGTGACAGGTTGTCCAGGGACAGCCACCAACGGAATGAGTCTCTGGTCCTCTGATTTACTTGTATCTTCGGAGACAAGTCTGAATAGTCCCCATTCCACTGACTGAGCATGAACAGTTGTAATGGTCTTAGATGAATGCGCACAAAAGGAACTATGTCCATTGCCGCTACCATCAAACCTATCACTTCCATGCACTGCGCTATGGAAGGAAGAGGAACGGAATGAAGTATCCGACAAGAGTCTAGAAGTTTTGTTTTTCTGGCTTCTGTCAGAAAAATCCTCATTTCTAAGGAGTCTATTATAGTTCCCAAGAAGGGAACCCTCGTTGACGGAGATAGAGAACTCTTTTCCACGTTCACCTTCCATCCGTGAGATCTGAGAAAGGCCAGGACAATGTCCGTGTGAGCCTTTACTTGAGGAAGGGACGACGCTCGAATCAGAATGTCGTCCAAGTAAGGTACTACAGCAATGCCCCTTGGTCTTAGCACCGCCAGAAGGGACCCTAGTACCTATGAGAAAATCCTAGGAGCAGTGGCTAATCCGAAAGAAAACGCCACGAACTGGAAATGCTTGTCCAGGAATGCAAACCTTAGGAACCGATGATGTTCCTTGTGGATAGGAATATGTAGATACGCATCCTTGAAATCCACCTTGGTCATGAATTGACCTTCCTGGATGGAAGGAAGAAGTGTTCGAATGGTTTCCATCTTGAACGATGGAACCTTGAGAAACTTGTTCAAGATCTTGAGATCTAAGATTGGTCTGAACGTTCCCTCTTTTTTGGGAACTATGAACAGATTGGAGTAGAACCCCATCCCTTGTTCTCCTAATGGAACAGGATGAATCACTCCCATTTTTAGCAGGTCTTCTACCCAATGTAAGAATGCCTGTCTTCTTATGTGGTCCGAAGACAACTGAGACCTGTGGAACCTCCCCCTTGGAGGAAGCCCCTTGAACTCCAGAGAATAACCTTGGGAGACTATTTCTAGCGCCCAAGGATCCAGAACATCTCTTGCCCAAGCCTGAGCGAAGAGAGAGAGTCTGCCCCCCACCAGATCCGGTCCCGGATCGGGGGCCCGCATTTCATGCTGTCTTGGTAGCAGTGGCAGGTTTCCTGGCCTGCTTTCCTTTGTTCCAGCCTTGCATAGGTCTCCAGGCTGGATTGGCTTGAGAAGTATTACCTTCCTGCTTAGAGGACGTAGCCCTTGGGGCTGATCCGTTTCTGCGAAAGGGACGAAACTTAGGTTTATTTTTGGTCTTGAAAAGACCTATCCTGAGGAAGGGCGTGGCCCTTGCCCCCAGTGATATCAGAGATAATCTCTTTCAAGTCAGGGCCAAAGAGTGTTTTCCCCTTGAAAGGAATGTCAAGCAATTTGTTCTTGGAAGACGCATCCGCTGCCCAAGATTTTAACCAAAGCGCTCTGCGCCACAATAGCAAACCCAGAATTTTTTCGCCGCTAACCTAGCCAATTGCAAGGTGGCGTCTAGGGTGAAAGAAATAGCCAATTTAAGAGCACGAATTCTGTCCATAATCTCCTCATAAGAAGAAGAATTACTAATAATCGCCTTTCCTAGCTCATCAAACTAGAAACACGCGGCTGCAGTGACAGGGACAATGCATGCAATTGGTTGTAGAAGGGAACCTTGCTGAACAAACATCTTTTTTAGCAGACCTTCTAATTTTTTATCCATAGGATCTTGGAAAGCACAACTATCTTCTATGGGTATAGTGGCGCGCTTGTGTAGAGTAGAAACCGCCCCCTCGACCTTGGGGACTGTCTGCCATCAGTCCTTTCTGGGGTCGACTATAGGAAAACAATTTTATAAATATGGGGGGAGGTACTAAAGGTATACCGGGCCTGTCCCATTCTTTACTAACAATGTACGCCACCCGCTTGGATATAGGAAAAGCTTCGGGGGGCCCCGGGGCCTCTAAGAACTTTTCCATTTTACATAGTGGTTCTGGAATGACCAGATAATCACAATCATCCAAATTGGATAACACCTCCTTAAGCAGAGCGCGGAGATGTTCCAACTTAAATTTAAAAGTAATCACATCAGGTTCAGCTTGTTGAGAAATGTTTCCTGAATCTGAAATTTCTCCCTCAGACAAAACCTCCCTGGCCCCCTCAGACTGGTGTAGGGGCCCTTCAGAAACCATATCATCAGCGTTCTCATGCTCTACAGAATTTTCTAAAACAGAGCAGTCGCGCTTTCGCTGATAAGTGGGCATATTGGCTAAAATGTTTTTGATAGAATTATCCATTACAGCCGTTAAATGTTGCATAGTAAGGAGTATTGGCGCACTAGATGTACTAGGGGCCTCCTGTATGGGCAAGACTGGTGTAGACGAAGGAGGGGATGATGCAGTACCATGCTTACTCCCCTCACTTGAGGAATCATCTTGGGCATCATTTTTACTAAAAAATTTTTATGACATAAAATACATATAGTTAAATGAGAAGGAACCTTGGTTTCCCCACAGTCAGAACACAATCTATCTGGTAGTTCAGACATGTTAAACAGGCATAAACTTGATAACAAAGCACAAAAAACGTTTTAAAATAAAACCGTTACTGTCACTTTAAATTTTAAACTAAACACACTTTATTACTGCAATTGCGAAAAAGTATGAAGGAATTGTTCAAAATTCACCAAAATTTCACCACAGTGTCTTAAAGCCTTAAAAGTATTGCACACCAAATTTGGAAGCTTTAACCCTAAAAATAACGGAACCGGAGCCGTTTTTATATTTAACCCCTTTACAGTCCCTGGAATCTGCTTTGCTGAGACCCAACCAAGCCCAAAGGGGAATACGATACCAAATGATGCCTTCAGAAAGACTTTTCTATGTATCAGAGCTCCACACACATGCAGCTGCATGCCATGCTGTCCTCAAAAACAAGTGCGCCATACCGGCGCGAAAATGAGGCTCTGACTATGATTAGGGAAAGCCCCTAAAGAATAAGGTGTCTAAAACAGTGCCTGCCGATATAATCATATCAAAATACCCAGAATAAATGATTCCTCAAGGCTAAATATGTGTTAATAATGAATCGATTTAGCCCAGAAAAAGTCTACAGTCTTAATAAGCCCTTGTGAAGCCCTTATTTACTATCTTAATAAACATGGCTTACCGGATCCCATAGGGAAAATGACAGCTTCCAGCATTACATCGTCTTGTTAGAATGTGTCATACCTCAAGCAGTAAGAGACTGCACACTGTTCCCCCAACTGAAGTTAATTGCTCTCAACAGTCCTGTGTGGAACAGCCATGGATTTTAGTTACGGTGCTAAAATCATTTTCCTCATACAAACAGAAATCTTCATCTCTTTTCTGTTTCTGAGTAAATAGTACATACCAGCACTATTTTAAAATAACAAACTCTTGATTGAATAATAAAAACTACAGTTAAACACTAAAAAACTCTAAGCCATCTCCGTGGAGATGTTGCCTGTACAACGGCAAAGAGAATGACTGGGGTAGGCGGAGCCTAGGAGGGATCATGTGACCAGCTTTGCTGGGCTCTTTGCCATTTCCTGTTGGGGAAGAGAATATCCCACAAGTAAGGATGACGCCGTGGACCGGACACACCTATGTTGGAGAAACTACATTTAAACACCAAAAAACTCTAAGCCATCTCCGTGGAGATGTTGCCTGTACAACGGCAAAGAGAATGACTGGGGAAGGCGGAGCCTAGGAGGGATCATGTGACCAGCTTTGCTGGGCTCTTTGCCATTTCCTGTTGGGGAAGAGAATATCCCACAAGTAAGGATGACGCCGTGGACCGGACACACCTATGTTGGAGAAATCTTTTATATTCACAGGATTGTACATTAGCGGTTGAAGGAACAACAGGCATTGTACTAGTACTGATGGATACATTCTCTGCATGTAAAAGCTTATGATGACAACTGTTACATACTACAGCTGGAGATATAATCTCCGCTAATTTACAACAGATACACTTAGCTTTAGTAGAGCCGTTATCAGGCAGCAGGGTTCCAACAGTGGTTTCTGAGACAAGATTAGATTGAGACATCGTGCAAATGTAAGAGAAAAAAACAACATATAAAGCAAAATTATAAATTTCCTTATATGGCAGTTTTAGGAATGGTAAAAAAATGCAAACAGCATAGCCCTCTGAGCATAAAAAAAAGGCAAGAGGCATATAGGAAGCGGGGTTTAAGTAATTAAATTATTTGGCGCCAAGTATGACACACAACGCAAAATGATTTTTTTTGGCGCTAACATCTGGAAAGACACAACTCGCGTAATGGCAGACGCAACCTCATGCAAGGAAACCTGGCATCAACTAAGACGCCGGAAATTACGAATTTGCGTCACTGAACGTACCTTCGCGCCAAAAAAATTCTCGCGGCAAGAATGGAGCAATAAATATCAGCATTTTGCAACCTCGGGAGCATAAATTTTTCCTGCAAAAATTAATGTAAAAGCAGTAAATTTGAAGAAAAGACTATACCCCAGGAAAGAAAAAATAACTTCCTAAATATGTTTCCCAATTTTGAAACTTATAGTTTGCAAAAGGAAAAATACATAAACCTGACTTATGGCAAATATAAGTAAAATACATATATTTAAAACTTTATATTAATACATAAAGTGCTAAACCATAGCTGAGAGTGTCTTAATTAAGTAATGAAAACATACTTACCGAAAGACACCCATCCACATATAGCAGATAGCCAAACCAGTACTGAAACAGTTATCAGTCGAGGTAATGGAATATGAGAGTATATCGTCGATCTGAAAAGGGAGGTAGGAGATGAATCTCTACAACCGACAATAGAGAACCTTTGAAAATATTTCCCATTAAAACCATAGAATCAATAGGTGGTACTCTCTTCACATCCCTCTGACAAACACTGTACTCTAAGAAGAATCAGGGCTTCAAAATGCTGAGAAGCGTATATCACAGAAGAAAATCAAGCACAAACTTACTTCATCACCTTCATAGGGAGGCAAAGTTTGTAAAAACTGAATTGTGGGTGTGGTGAGGAGTGTATTTATAGGCATTTTGAGGTTTGGGAAACTTGCCCCTCCTGGTAGGATTGTATATCCTATACATCACTAGCTCATTGACTCTTGCCAATTACATGAAAGAAAGCTTTATTTATTCTTTGTTTCATTAAACACTGTCCCTTTAAGATATTACACAGTAAAGCAATATTTTTCTTATAAGAGATTGACCAGAAAACCTTTTGACAAAAAGTCCTCAACACCTCAGCTATACGGCTGAGGCGCCTACCTGCCCCCACTGAACTGCTGAGCTGAATGTGACTGAGAAGCGTGATCGCAACAGCTCCGGATCACCCATGAAGCCTCTCCGCTCGATGTCAGGGAAAACCTGATGCCGGAAACGCTAAAAGCTGCTCCACTGGAATTGTCTCAGAGAAGCGCGTGCTTTTAGACAAGCTGCCACCTCAGAAAACATAATTTATGCTTACCTGATAAATTTATTTCTCTTGTAGTGTGTTCAGTCCACGGGTCATCCATTACTTATGGGATATATTCTCCTTCCCAACAGGAAGTTGCAAGAGGATCACCCAAGCAGAGCTGCTATATAGCTCCTCCCCTCACATGTCATATCCAGTCATTCGACCGAAACAAGACGAGAAAGGAGAAACTATAAGGTGCAGTGGTGACTGGAGTTATAATTTTAAAATTTAGAACCTGCCTGAAAAAGACAGGGCGGGCCGTGGACTGAACACACTACAAGAGAAATAAATTTATCAGGTAAGCATAAATTATGTTTTCTCTTGTTAAGTGTGTTCAGTCCACGGGTCATCCATTACTTATGGGATACCCCTACCAAAGCTAAGTACACGGATGATGGGAGGGACAAGGCACGAACACTGCCTGTAGAACCTCTCTCCCAAAACCAGCCTCCGAAGAAGCGAAAGTGTCAAATTTGGAAAATTTGGAAAAAGTATAAAGTGAAGACCAAGTTGCAGCCTTGCAAATCTGTTCAACAGAGGCCTCATTCTTAAAGGCCCAGGTGGAAGCCACAGCTCTAGTGGAATGAGCTGTAATTCTTTCAGGAGGCTGCTGTCCAGCAGTCTCATAGGCTAAACGTATTATGCTACGAAGCCAAAAAGAGAGAGAGGTAGCCGAAGCCTTTTGACCTCTCCTCTGTCCAGAGTAAACGACAAACAGAGAAGAAGAAGTTTGTCTAAAATCTTTAGTTGCCTGTAAGTAGAACTTCAGAGCACGGACCACGTCTAGATTATGCAAAAGACGTTCCTTCTTTGAAGAAGGATTAGGACATAATGATGGAACAACAATCTCTTGATTGATATTCCTGTTAGAAACAACCTTAGGTAAAAACCCAGGTTTAGTACGCAGAACTACCTTATCTGAATGAAAGATCAGATAAGGAGAATCACAATGTAAGGCAGATAACTCAGAGACTCTTCGAGCCGAGGAAATAGCCATCAAAAACAAAACTTTCCAAGATAAAAGCTTAATATCAATGGAATGAAGGGGTTCAAACGGAACACCCTGAAGAACTTTAAGAACCAAGTTTAAGCTCCACGGAGGAGCAACAGCTTTAAACACAGGCTTAATTCTAGCCAAAGCCTGACAAAAGGCCTGGACGTCTGGATGCTCTGCCAGACGTTTGTGTAAAAGAATAGACAGAGCTGAAATCTGTCCCTTTAGCGAACTAGCGGATAAACCCTTTTCTAAACCCTCTTGTAGAAAAGCTAATATCCTAGGAATCCTAACCTTACTCCATGAGTAACTCTTGGATTCGCACCAATATAAATATTTACGCCATATCTTATGGTAAATTTTTCTTGTCACAGGTTTCCGAGCCTGTATTAATGTATCAATAACCGAATCCGAAAACCCACTCTTTGATAGAATCAAGCGTTCAATTTCCAGGCAGTCAGCCTCAGAGAAATTAGGTTTAGATGGTTGAAAGGACCCTGAATTAGAAGGTCCTGCCTCAGAGGAAGAGACCATGGTGGACAGGACGACATGTCCACTAGGTCCGCATACCAGGTCCTGCGTGGCCACGCAGGCGCTATCAGAATTACCGATGCCCTCTCCTGTTTGATCCTGGCAATCAGCCGAGGTAGCAACGGAAATGGTGGAAACACATAAGCTATGTTGAAAACCCAAGGGGCTGCTAATGCATCTACCAGCACCGCTCCCGGGTCCCTGGACCTGGATCCGTAACAAGGAAGCTTCGCGTTCTGGCGAGATGCCATGAGATCCAGATCCGGTTTGCCCCAACGACGAATCAGTTGAGCAAATACCTCCGGGTGAAGTTCCCACTCTCCCGGATGAAAAGTCTGGCGACTTAGGAAATCCGCCTCCCAGTTCTCTACGCCTGGGATGTGAATCGCTGACAGGTGGCAAGAGTGAGACTCTGCCCAGCGAATTATCTTCGAGACTTCCAACATCGCTAGGGAACTCCTGGTTCCCCCTTGATGATTTATGTAAGCCACAGTCGTGATATTGTCCGACTGAAATCTGATGAACCTCAGCTTCGCTAACTGAGGCCAAGCCAGAAGAGCATTGAATATTGCTCTTAATTCTAGAATGTTTATTGGGAGAAGTTTCTCCTCCTGAGTCCACGATCCTTGAGCCTTCAGGGAATTCCAGACTGCTCCCCAGCCTAGAAGGCTGGCATCCGTTGTTACAATCGTCCAATCTGGCCTGCGAAAGGTCATTCCTTTGGACAGATGAACCGGTGACAACAACCAGAGAAGCGAATCTCTGGTCTCCTGGTCCAGATTTAGCAAAGGGGACAGATCTGAGTAATTCCCGTTCCATTGACTGAGCATGCATAGTTGCAGCGGTCTGAGATGCAGGCGCGCAAATGGCACTATGTCCATTGCCGCTACCATTAAGCCGATTACCTCCATGCACTGAGCTACCGATGGGCTTGGAATGGAATGAAGGACACGGCAAGCATTGAGAATCTTTGATAACCTGGACTCCGTCAGGTAAATCTTCATCTCTACAGAATCTATAAGAGTCCCTAGAAAAGGAACCCGTGTGAGTGGTAACAGAGAACTCTTTTCCACGTTCACTTTCCACCCATGCGACCTCAGAAATGCTAGAACTATCTCTGTATGAGACTTTGCATTCTGAAATCTTGACGCTTGTATCAGAATGTCGTCTAGGTACGGAGCCACCGCTATGCCTCGTGGTCTTAGTACCGCCAGAAGTGAGCCCAGAACCTTCGTAAAAATTCTCGGGGCCGTGGTTAACCCGAAGGGAAGAGCCACAAACTGGTAATGCCTGTCTAGAAAGGCAAAGCTCAGGTACCGATAATGATCCTTGTGAATCGGTATATGAAGGTAAGCATCCTTTAAGTCCACCGTGGTCATATATTGACCCTCTTGGATCATGGGTAGGATGGTTCGAATGGTTTCCATCTTGAACGATGGTACCCTTAGGAATTTGTTTAAGATCTTTAAGTCCAAGATTGGTCTGAAGGTTCCCTCTTTTTTGGGAACCACAAATAGATTTGAGTAAAATCCTTGTCCCTGTTCCGATCGCGGAACTGAGTGGATCACCCCCATGATTAAGAGGTCTTGTACACATTGTAGAAATGCCTCTCTCTTTACTAGGTTTGTCGATAACCTCGAAAGATGGAACCTCCCTTGTGGAGGAGAGGTTTTGAAGTCCAGAAGGTATCCCTGAGATATAATCTTTAACGTCCAGGGATCCTGCACATCCCTTGCCCAAGCCTGGGCAAAGAGAGAAAGTCTGCCCCCCACTAAATCCGTCTCTGGATAGGGGGCCCTGACTTCATGCTGTCTTAGGGGCGGGAGTAGGCTTTCTGGCCTGCTTGCCCTTGTTCCATGACTGGTTGCCTTTCCAACCTTGTCTGTAACGAGCAGTAGTTCTTCCTGTTTCGGAGCGGAGGAAGTCGATGCTGCTCCTGCCTTGAAGTTACGAAAGGCACGAAAATTAGACTGTTTGGCCTTTGGTTTGGCCCTGTCCTGAGGAAGGGCGTGGCCCTTACCTCCCGTAATGTCAGCAATAATTTCCTTCAAGCCGGGCCCGAATAAGGTCTGCCCTTTGAAAGGAATGTTAAGCAGCTTAGACTTGGAAGTTACATCCGCTGACCAGGATTTAAGCCAGAGCGCTCTGCGCGCCTGTATGGCGAATCCGGAATTTTTAGCCGTAAGTTTGGTTAGATGTACTACGGCATCTGAAACAAACGCATTAGCTTGCTTAAGGGTTCTAACTTTGCTCAAGGCCTCATCCAACGGCTCTGTGCGAATCGCCTCTTCCAGAGACTCAAACCAGAATGCTGCTGCAGCCGTGACAGGCGCAATGCATGCAAGAGGCTGCAATATAAAACCCTGTTGAACAAACATTTTCTTAAGATAACCCTCTAATTTTTTATCCATTGGATCTGAGAAAGCACAACTATCCTCCACCGGGATAGTGGTACGCTTGGCTAACGTAGAAACTGCTCCCTCCACCTTAGGGACCGTCTGCCATAAGTCTCGTGTGGTGGCGTCTATAGGGAACATTTTTCTAAATATCAGGGGAGGGGAAAAAGGCACACCGGGTCTATCCCACTCCTTACTGATAATTTCTGTAAGTGTTTTTGGTATAGGAAAAACGTCAGTACACACCGGTACCGCATAGTATCTATCCAACCTACACAATTTCTCTGGAATTGCCACCGTGTCACAATCATTCAGAGCCGCTAATACCTCCCCTAGTAACACACAGAGGTTCTCAAGCTTAAATTTAAAATTTGAAATTTCTGAATCCGGTCTCCCCGAATCAGAACCGTCACCGACAGAATGAAGCTCACCGTCCTCATGTTCTGCAAGTTGTGACGCAGTATCAGACATGGCTCTCGTGTCATCAGCGAGCTCTGTCCTTAACCCAGAGCTATCGCGTTTGCCCTTTAATTCGGGCATATTATATAATACTTCTTTCATAACATTAGCCATATCATGTAAAGTGATTTGTAAGGGCCTAGATGTACTAGGTGTCTCAATCCTACGCATCTCCCGAGCAGGAGACGCAGGTACTGACACGTGAGGAGAGTTAGGCGGCATAACTTCCCCCTCGTTGTCTGGTGATAGCTTCTTTATCGGTACAGATTGACTTTTATTCAAAGCAATATCAATACAATTGGTACACATCGTTCTATTGGGCTCCACACTGGCTTTTGAACATGATGAACAAACAACTTCCTCTGAATCAGACATGTTTAAAACAGACTTAGCAATGAAACTAACAAGCTTGGAAATCACTTTCAATAAGTTTTACAAGCAATATAAAAAACGCTGCAGCGCTTCAAAAATACAGATATAATTAAACAATTCTTAACAAGAAGTGTACTATTAGCAGAGGATTGCACCCATTAGCAAAAGGATGATTAACCCCTCGATACCCAAAACGGATAAAACAGATATCAATTAAGATTTAACGCTTTTAATCACAGTCAGCACACTGTCACAGATCTGCTGTGACTGATTACCTCCCTCACAAATGAAATTTGCAGACCCCTGAGCTCTCTAGAGACGTCCTGGATCAAGGAGGAAGAAGCAGAAAGACTGTGCAATAATTTTAACTGCGCAACAAGGCGCTAAAACAAGGGCCCTCCCACTCCAATCACAACAGTGGGAGCCCTGATATAACTGTTTCCATGCAGAAAAATATGTTAGCCATGTGGAAAAAAACATGCCCAAAGCGATTTATCACCAAAGTACCTCACAAAAAACGAATAACATTCCAGTAAACGTTTTATTAAAAAACAACATTTTTCAATGTCATGCAAAGCTATCACTAAGCCTGCTACCAGTCTCTACCACTGCAGAGAAGGCTTAGGTATTATTTCAGTGTTAACAGTATTTTCTCAGTCAAATTCTAGTCCCTAGAATATAACTCGACTGCGCATACATTTATCAGCCTGATACCAGTTGCTACTACTGCATTTAAGGCTGTACTTACATCATACGGTAACAGCAGTATTTTCTTAGTCAATTCCATTCCCAGAAAATAAAGTACTGCACATACCTCATTTGTGGAGGACCCTGCATGCTATTCCCAGTTTCTGAAGTTACCCCACTCCTCAGAATGTCGAGAACAGCCAGTGGATCTTAGTTACGCCTGCTAAGATCATAGATAAAAAACGCAGGCAGTTTCTTCTTCCAAATACTGCCTGAGGTAGAAAAACAGCACACTCCGGTGCCATTTAAAATAACAAACTTTTGATTGAAGAATAATTAAGTAAAAACTCCAGCTCCTCTCGCGACCTCCTTCTTTGTTGAGGGTTGCAAGAGAATGACTGGATATGACATGTGAGGGGAGGAGCTATATAGCAGCTCTGCTTGGGTGATCCTCTTGCAACTTCCTGTTGGGAAGGAGAATATATCCCATAAGTAATGGATGACCCGTGGACTGAACACACTTAACAAGAGAAATGGAACCACCTCTCTGATCGCTTAAGGGGCGGTCCTGTGGCCATTATAGACACATGTATAGAGTCATAACAGAACGGCTAAAAATCTAGCTAGAGCCCGAAGCCTCTGCATGGTCGGCACGCCTTACAGACCAGTCAGATAATATTAATACCGGAGTAAGGAACAATCGATACCGAGCCACCAATAATCTAGGTATATTTAAACAAAATATCTATTTTTCCTCCTAAGTCACCCAGTGCCTGCTTCCCTGCCTAATAAATACTGAACCCAGGATTATTCATATACAGTGGATATAAAAAGTCTACACATCCCTGTTAAAATATCAGGTTTCTGTGATGTAAAAAAATTAGACAAAGATAAATCATTTCAGAACTTTTTCCACCTTTAAACTACACAACTCAATTGAAAAACAAACTGAAATATTTAAAGTGGAGGGAAGTAAACAAAAAAAAAAAACCTAAAATAATGTTGTTGCATAACTGGGGATGCAGCTGTGTTCAGAATTAAGCAATCACATTCAAAACCATGTTAAATAAGAGTCATCACACACCTGCCATAATTTAAAGTGCCTCTAATTAACCCTGAATAAAGTTCAGCTGTTCTAGTAGATCTTTCCTGACATTTTCTTAGTTGCGTCCTACACAAAAGCCATGGTCCGCCGAGAGCTTCCAAAGCATCAGAGAGATCTCATTGTTAAAAGGTATCAGTCAGGAGAAATGTACAAAAGAATTTCCAAGGCATTAGATATACCATGGAACACAGTTAAGACAGTCATCATCTGAGTGGCTACCAAGAGGCCTACAGCAACATTAAAGGAGCTGCAGGAATATCTGGCAAGTACTAGCTGTGTAGTACATGTGACAACAATGTCCCGTATTCTTCATATGTTTGGGCTTTGGGGTAGACGGCAAGACTGAAGCCCTTTCTTATGAACAAAAACATCCAAGCCCAGCTAAATTTAGCAAAACCACATCTGAAGTCTCCCAAAAGCATGTGAGAAAATGTGTTATGGTCTGATGAAACCAAGGTTGAACTTTTTGGCAATAATTCCAAAAGTTATGTTTGGTGCAAAAACAACACTGCATATCACCAAAAGAACACCATACCCACAGTGAAGCATGGTGGTGGTAGCATCATGCTTTGGGTCTGTTTTTCTTCAGCTGGAACTGGGGTCTTATTCAAGGTAGAGGGAATTATGAACAGTTCCAAATACCAGTCAATATTGGCACAAAACCTTCAGGTTTCTGCTAAAAAGCTAAACATGAAGAGGAACTTCATCTTTCATCATGACAACGACCCAAAGCATACATCCAAATCAACAAAAGAATGGCTTCAGCAGAAGAAGATTAAAGTTTTGTAATGGCCCAGCCAGAGCCCAGACCTGAATCCAATCGAAAATCTGTGGGGTGATCTGAAGAGGGCTGTGCACAGGAGATGCCCTCGCAATCTGACAGATTTGGAGTGTTTTTGCAAAGAAAAGTGGGCAAATCTTGCCAAGTCAAGATGTGCCATGCTGATAGACTCATATCCAAAAGGACTGAGTGCTGTAATAAAATCAAAAGGTGCTCCAACAAAGTATTAGTTTTATTTTTACTTCCCTTCACCTAAAAGATTTTAGTTTGTTTTTCAAATGAGTTGCATAGTTTATAGGTCACATTAAAAAGGTGGAAACAATTCTGAAATTATCTTTGTCTTATTTTTTTACATCACAGAAACCTGCCATTTTAACAGGGGTGTGTAAACTTTTTATATCTACTGTAAGTCCCAGTACAAATGCAGAATAGCTGCTTAAATTGCCAGAGTCTTCCATGATGATCAAAATTAAAATGGCACTTATCTGTACCTCAAACTGTCCGGCAGAAGGACAGCTCACACGTTGTGAGAGGAGGCTACTCCTCACAGGGACCTGTGGAGAAAGAAAGATCAGAGTAAAGCTACTCAGGCTTTCTGTATAGGGCAGCAATCATGTTACGACAACGCAGTGAGGCCCACCCCACAAGATTTCGACTGCTTAAAAGCTACCACTGCCTTACTGAAGAGACTAATGTGGAGTACGGCTAAACCCAACTAGGAAAGATTAGAGCAAACCTGCTCTGGCTTTAAAATAATAAAATCTTGATTGAAGTGAAAATTTCTTTAGACACTAAAAACTTCACTTAGGTGCGGCGTTCCTAGCAGCGTCTGCGGACTCAGCGAGACAACCGGAAGTGACGCCGGTATCAGTATAGTCCTTCCATAGAGAGCCAACGGAGTGCCGTAGCAGTGGCGAAACCCAGCCACTTTGTAGATGAAGGAAAAAGAAAAAGATGCAGGCACTGCTGTGGGTAACTTAAAAACAATAAGTCTTTATTTGAAAAGCCATAAAAAATAAACAGCTACAACCGCTGTACAGGCAAGAGCAAAAGGTACAAAAAACGACAGAGGCAAGGCAGGGTAGAAAAATAGACAGAAAATTGTCTGACTAGTTTCGAGTGCAGACTGCACTCTTATTCATAGACATACAGAGAGAGGGCTAGGCCTGCCTTTTAAAGGGAAAACAGTTAACTGAAAATTCAGCTGATGTCCATTACTGAAAATTAGGACATATACTTCGGTTAACCCCTCAAAGACAAGTCACGCCTAATCTCTGTGTGAAAGATTAAAAACAATGAACAAAATTCTCAGATTGTTGTTGTTATATCAAACAGTGTTACACGCTATATCAGTTAGTGTTTTAACGGGGGAGACATATATTAGAGGTGGTTGGCATTTTATGTACTATATCCTAAATGCCAATTAAAAATTATTATTATTATTCTTCTATTCCTGTAAAATAACACAACTATGTAAACTGAACAGTAGTTTTGTGTGCCTAGTGTCATATATATTAAAATTAAGGCAAGATTGTTATTATACAGGATAGAGAGACAAAAAATAACTATTCTACTCTAGATTGTCAAGTAATGAGGGAAACCCAAAATAACAGTTATACTTAACAAATGGTTACTTAAATATTAAATACACAGTGTTTGATAACTAAGCTAAGTAAAAATCCTGTTATCAATTTTAGGATTATGTTTTATTGTCAACATGAACTTGAAAATATGTACTAGACTGGTAATGACCTATATGTTAGATATATTAAATATGATAAAATATACAATTCATATATAGCCTAAAGAATTATAAAATAATTCTAAGTATAGAAAAGAAAAAAAGAGTAAATATAATTTTGGAAAGAATTGGATATTAAGAAAGTCGATAGACTATACTTAATATTTCTTATTTTTTATTTTTTATTATTTGTTGCTTTAATTATCGATGAAAAAATTAATATCGCATTCACGATTCATTCCTTTGGGAAAGCGTGTTTGTAATTTAAGTCCCTAGAAAGAAAAGAACTCTTCTGGATGCTTAAATTACAAACACGCTTTCCCAAAGGAATGAATCGTGAATGCGATATTAATTTTTTCATCGATAATTAAAGCAACAAATAATAAAAAATAAAAAATAAGAAATATTAAGTATAGTCTATCGACTTTCTTAATATCCAATTCTTTCCAAAATTATATTTACTCTTTTTTTCTTTTCTATACTTAGAATTATTTTATAATTCTTTAGGCTATATATGAATTGTATATTTTATCATATTTAATATATCTAACATATAGGTCATTACCAGTCTAGTACATATTTTCAAGTTCATGTTGACAATAAAACATAATCCTAAAATTGATAACAGGATTTTTACTTAGCTTAGTTATCAAACACTGTGTATTTAATATTTAAGTAACCATTTGTTAAGTATAACTGTTATTTTGGGTTTCCCTCATTACTTGACAATCTAGAGTAGAATAGTTACTTTTTGTCTCTCTATCCTGTATAATAACAATCTTGCCTTAATTTTAATATATATGACACTAGGCACACAAAACTACTGTTCAGTTTACATAGTTGTGTTATTTTACAGGAATAGAAGAATAATAATAATAATTTTTAATTGGCATTTAGGATATAGTACATAAAATGCCAACCACCTCTAATATATGTCTCCCCCGTTAAAACACTAACTGATATAGCGTGTAACACTGTTTAATATAACAACAACAATCTGAGAATTTTGTTCATTGTTTTTAATCTTTCACACAGAGATTAGGCGTGACTTGTCTTTGAGGGGTTAACCGAAGTATATGTCCTAATTTTCAGTAATGGACATCAGCTGAATTTTCAGTTAACTGTTTTCCCTTTAAAAGGCAGGCCTAGCCCTCTCTCTGTATGTCTATGAATAAGAGTGCAGTCTGCACTCGAAACTAGTCAGACAATTTTCTGTCTATTTTTCTACCCTGCCTTGCCTCTGTCGTTTTTTGTACCTTTTGCTCTTGCCTGTACAGCGGTTGTAGCTGTTTATTTTTTATGGCTTTTCAAATAAAGACTTATTGTTTTTAAGTTACCCACAGCAGTGCCTGCATCTTTTTCTTTTTCCTTCAACTAAAAACTTCACCTCCACCTTATGAAAAGAAGGATTAGGACACAGACAGCACAACGATTTCCTGATCAATATTGCTATTTGAAACAACTTGAGGAAGGAAACTCAACTTGATACGCAGAACCACCTTATCAGAATGAAAGATAAGGGGAATCATACTGCAATGCCGAGAGTTCAGAAACTCTCCTAGCAGAAGAAATGGCAAAAAGAAACAAAACCTTCCAAGATAACATGTTAATATCTAAGGAATGCATAGGCTCAAATGGAGCCTGTTGCAAAACTTTAAGAACAAGGTTAAGACTCCAAGGTGGAGCAACTGATTTAAACACAGGCCTGATGCTGACCAGGGCCTGACAAAAGGATTGGACATCTGACACGTCCGCCAGACGCTTGTACAGCAGAATGGATAGGGCAGAGAGCAGACCCCTGAGGGTACTGACCGAAAAACCCCTTCTCCAGGCCTTCCTGGAGAAAAGACAAATTCCCAGTAATCCTGACCCTACTCCAAGAGTAACCCTTGGATTCACACCAATAAGATATTTACGCCATATCTTATGGTAAAACTTTCTAGTAACTGGCATGCAAGCCTGAAACATGGTCTTAAAGACAGTCAGGAAAAACAAGCTTAGACCAACTAAGCGATCAAGCTCCAAGCAGTCAGCTTTAGAGAAACGAAAACAGAATAAAGGAAGGGACCCTGATTCAGAAGGTCCTTCCTCAGAGGCACAATCTACAAGCAGTCAGCTTTAGAGAAACGAAAACAGAATAAAGGAAGGGACCCTGATTCAGAAGGTCCTTCCTCAGAGGCACAATCTACAAGCAGTCAGCTTTAGAGAAACGAAAACAGAATAAAGGAAGGGACCCTGATTCAGAAGGTCCTTCCTCAGAGGCAGTCTCCAAGAAGGGAGAGGAGACCATTCCACTAGGTCTGCATACCAGATCCTGCAAGGCCACGCAGGGGCTATTAGAATCACTGACTCTCTCTCCTGTTTGATACGAATAATGACTCGTGAAAGGAGAGAAAAATGGACGAAATAGGTATGCAAAACTGATTCCCAAGAAAAAGACGCCAGGACATTTATCAAGGTAGTCTGCAAATCACTTGACCAAGAACCTAACCTCATAAGCTTTGTGGTCTGCCGAAACGCCCTCAGAAACCAACTCCAGAACCCCCTAATTTTAGGGTTTACCTAGAAAACACCTCCGGACAGAGATCCCTCCTTCTGTTCAGAAGTCCAACTGTTCACCCCTAAAGAGAGGAAAACAGACAGCAATTGTGAGCTGCCACCCACTGAACAAATCAAATCACCACCTACAAGGCCAAGGAACTCCGAGTTCCACCCTGGTAGATGATATAAGCCATAGAGGTGAAATTGCCAATTTAATGAAGACTCAGATAAAAGCCATCAGAGCAATGTAACTCGCCCTCAACTGTAAAACAGGAACGCAGACACTTCCGAGATTAATAATTCCCGTGCCTCCCAGGAATGTCTCCAGAAGCATGTGCCCTGAGACAGGTACTCTTTAAAAAAAAAAAAAAAAAAAAAAACAGTACTGGAGGGAGTCTCTTATCTACTCATCTAGATCTATCCACTGAGACAGATCTAAAAATTCTCAATTTTAGAGAAAATAGTAAAGGGAATGATGTCCATGGCAACCATCAGACCAATTCCCTCCCAACCATCTGGTTACAAAACAACTAAGCTATCTACCAGACCACCAGAGCTTGCTGATGGCCGGACAGAAGACTGCAGGGAGAACAAAAGGAAAAACTCATTAATTATCTGGTCCCTGTTAGAGATCTTCTTCTAGCTAGATAATCTATGAAGGTCCCCAAATAAATCACCCTTGCAGATGGAGCAAAGGAACTCCAGAATCATTTCCCAACTATGGGAAAGAAGACTGGACAAGGTCTTTTGAAAGAGTTTGCTCGAAGGAAGGATGACAC
This sequence comes from Bombina bombina, assembly GCF_027579735.1. NCBI lineage: Eukaryota > Metazoa > Chordata > Amphibia > Anura > Bombinatoridae > Bombina > Bombina bombina. The sequence continues at coordinate 233,700,251 of NC_069501.1, read as the reverse complement.
CTGATCATATATGATCCAGAATCCCCCTTGTAATATTTCGAGACCTACAAGTCCTTTAGGATGCCGAAACTCAAACTTGAGAAGATCCTGATCATGGAAACAAAAAAATAGACACATCCCTCAGCTCTATGTTCGATATGAACAGGCCCTTCTTGAACCAAAGGAGAATCGATACTACTTTGAAGGTCAGAACCTGAGAAAATATCTAGATCTTGTTCCCAGACTGGAACAATCACTCCCAGAGGTGAAGATCTTGAACCCAGTTCAAGGAACTCTAGAAGGAGAAATCTGCCCATGGGAGGAAATCTTAGATTGAACTAAGATTAGTTGGTTTCTAAGACCTGACAAACCCTGCAGAAAAAGGAAAAGAAAAAAACATAATTTATGCTTACCTGATAAATTTATTTCTCTTGTAGTGTGTTCAGTCCACGGGTCATCCATTACTTATGGGATATATTCTCCTTCCCAACAGGAAGTTGCAAGAGGATCACCCAAGCAGAGCTGCTATATAGCTCCTCCCCTCACATGTCATATCCAGTCATTCGACCGAAACAAGACGAGAAAGGAGAAACTATAAGGTGCGGTGGTGACTGGAGTTATAATTTTAAAATTTAGAACCTGCCTGAAAAAGACAGGGCGGGCCGTGGACTGAACACACTACAAGAGAAATAAATTTATCAGGTAAGCATAAATTATGTTTTCTCTTGTTAAGTGTGTTCAGTCCACGGGTCATCCATTACTTATGGGATACCCATACCAAAGCTAAGTACACGGATGAAGGGAGGGACAAGGCAGGAACATTAAACAGAAGGAACCACTGCCTGTAGAACCTTTCTCCCAAAACCAGCCTCCGAAGAAGCGAAAATGTCAAATTTGTAAAATTTGGAAAAAGTATGAAGTGAAGACCAAGTTGCAGCCTTGCAAATCTGTTCAACAGAGGCCCAGGTGGAAGCCACAGCTCTAGTGGAATGAGCTGTAATTCTTTCAGGAGGCTGCTGTCCAGCAGTCTCATAGGCTAAACGTATTATGCTACGAAGCCAAAAAGAGAGAGAGGTAGCCGAAGCCTTTTGACCTCTCCTCTGTCCAGAGTAAACGACAAACAGAGAAGAAGTTTGTCTAAAATCTTTAGTTGCCTGTAAGTAGAACTTCAGAGCACGGACCACGTCTAGATTATGCAAAAGACGTTCCTTCTTTGAAGAAGGATTAGGACACAATGATGGAACAACAATCTCTTGATTGATATTCCTGTTAGAAACAACCTTAGGTAAAAACCCAGGTTTAGTACGCAGAACTACCTTATCTGAATGAAAGATCAGATAAGGAGAATCACAATGTAAGGCAGATAACTCAGAGACTCTTCGAGCCGAGGAAATAGCCATCAAAAACAAAACTTTCCAAGATAAAAGCTTAATATCAATGGAATGAAGGGGTTCAAACGGAACACCCTGAAGAACTTTAAGAACCAAGTTTAAGCTCCACGGAGGAGCAACAGCTTTAAACACAGGCTTAATTCTAGCCAAAGCCTGACAAAAGGCCTGGACGTCTGGATTCTCTGCCAGACGTTTGTGTAAAAGAATAGACAGAGCTGAAATCTGTCCCTTTAGCGAACAAACCTTTTTCTAAACCCTCTTGTAGAAAAGCCAATATCCTAGGAATCCTAACCTTACTCCATGAGTAACTCTTGGATTCGCACCAATATAAATATTTACGCCATATCTTATGGTAAATTTTTCTGGTCACAGGTTTCCGAGCCTGTATTAATGTATCAATAACCGAATCCGAAAACCCCCGCTTAGATAGAATCAAGCGTTCAATTTCCAGGCAGTCAGCCTCAGAGAAATTAGGTTTGGATGGTTGAAAGGACCCTGAATTAGAAGGTCCTGCCTCAGAGGAAGAGACCATGGTGGACAGGACGACATGTCCACTTGGTCTGCATACCAGGTCCTGCGTGGCCACGCAGGCGCTATCAGAATTACCAATGCCCTCTCCTGTTTGATCCTGGCAATCAGTCGAGGTAGCAACGGAAATGGTGGAAACACATAAGCTATGTTGAAAACCCAAGGGGCTGCTAATGCATCTACCAGCACCGCTCCCGGGTCCCTGGACCTGGATCCGTAACAAGGAAGCTTCGCGTTCTGGCGAGATGCCATGAGATCCAGATCCGGTTTGCCCCAACGACGAATCAGTTGAGCAAATACCTCCGGGTGAAGTTCCCACTCTCCCGGATGAAAAGTCTGGCGACTTAGGAAATCCGCCTCCCAGTTCTCTACGCCTGGGATGTAAATCGCTGACAGGTGGCAAGAGTGAGACTCTGCCCAGCGAATTATCTTCGAGACTTCCAACATCGCTAGGGAACTCCTGGTTCCCCCTTGATGATTGATGTAAGCCACAGTCGTGATATTGTCCGACTGAAATCTGATGAACCTCAGTCTTGCTAACTGAGGCCAAGCTAGAAGAGCATTGAATATTGCTCTTAATTCTAGAATGTTTATTGGAAGGAGTTTCTCCTCCTGAGTCCACGAACCCTGAGCCTTCAGGGAATTCCAGACTGCTCCCCAGCCTAGAAGGCTGGCATCCGTTGTTACAATCGTCCAATCTGGTCTGCGAAAGGTCATTCCTTTGGACAGATGAACCGGTGACAACCACCAGAGAAGAGAATCTCTGGTCTCCTGGTCCAGATTTAGCAAAGGGGACAGATCTGAGTAATCCCCGTTCCATTGACTGAGCATGCATAGTTGCAGCGGTCTGAGATGCAGGCGCGCAAATGGCACTATGTCCATTGCCGCGACCATTAAGCCGATTACCTCCATGCACTGAGCTACTGATGGGCTTGGAATGGAATGAAGGACACGGCAAGCATTGAGAATCTTTGATAACCTGGACTCAGTCAGGTAAATCTTCATCTCTACAGAATCTATAAGAGTCCCTAGAAAAGGAACCCTTGTGAGTGGTAACAGAGAACTCTTTTCCACGTTCACTTTCCACCCATGCGACCTCAGAAATGCAAGAACTATCTCTGTATGAGACTTTGCATTCTGAAATCTTGACGCTTGTATCAGAATGTCGTCTAGGTACGGAGCCACCGCTATGCCTCGTGGTCTTAGTACCGCCAGAAGTGAGCCCAGAACCTTCGTAAAAATTCTCGGGGCCGTGGCTAACCCGAAGGGAAGAGCCACAAACTGGTAATGCCTGTCTAGAAAGGCAAACCTTAGGTACCGATAATGATCTTTGTGAATCGGTATGTGAAGGTAAGCATCCTTTAAGTCCACTGTGGTCATATATTGACCCTCTTGGATCATGGGTAGGATGGTTCGAATGGTTTCCATCTTGAACGATGGTACCCTTAGGAATTTGTTTAAGATCTTTAAGTCCAAGATTGGTCTGAAGGTTCCCTCTTTTTTGGGAACCACAAATAGATTTGAGTAAAATCCTTGTCCCTGTTCCGATCGCGGAACTGAGTGGATCACTCCCATGATTAAGAGGTCTTGTACACATTGTAGAAATGCCTCTCTCTTTACTAGGTTTGTTGATAACCTCGAAAGATGGAACCTCCCTTGTGGAGGAGAGGTTTTGAAATCCAGAAGGTATCCCTGAGATATAATCATCAACGTCCAGGGATCCTGCACATCTCTTGCCCAAGCCTGGGCGAAGAGAGAAAGTCTGCCCCCCACTAAATCCGTCTCCGGATAGGGGGCCCTGTCTTCATGCTGTCTTAGGGGTGGAAGTAGGCTTTCTGGCCTGCTTGCCCTTGTTCCATGACTGGTTGCCTTTCCAACCCTGTCTGTAACGAGCAGTAGTTCCTTCCTGTTTTGGAGCGGAGGAAGTGGATGCTGCTCCTGCCTTGAAGTTACGAAAGGCACGAAAATTAGATAGTTTGGCCCTGTCCTGAGGAAGGGCGTGGCCCTTACCTCCCGTAATGTCAGCAATAATTTCCTTCAAGCCGGGCCCGAATAAGGTCTGCCCTTTGAAAGGAATGTTAAGCAGCTTAGACTTGGAAGTTACATCCGCTGACCAGGATTTAAGCCAGAGCGCTCTGCGCGCCTGTATGGCAAATCCGGAATTTTTAGCCGTAAGTTTGGTTAGATGTACTAAGGCATCTGAAACAAACGCATTAGCTTGCTTAAGGGTTCTAACTTTGCTCAAAGCCTCATCCAATGGCTCTGTGCGAATCGCCTCTTCCAGAGACTCAAACCAGAATGCTGCTGCAGCCGTGACAGGCGCAATGCATGCAAGAGGCTGCAAAATAAAACCCTGTTGAACAAACATTTTCTTAAGATAACCCTCTAATTTTTTATCCATTGGATCTGAGAAAGCACAGCTATCCTCCACCGGGATAGTGGTACGCTTGGCTAAAGTAGAAACTGCTCCCTCCACCTTAGGGACCGTCTGCCATAAGTCTTGTGTGGTGGCGTCTATAGGAAACATTTTTCTGAATATCGGGGGAGGGGAAAAAGGCACACCGGGTCTATCCCACTCTTTACTAATAATTTCTGTAAGTCTTTTTGGTATAGGAAAGATGTCAGTACACACCGGTACCGCATAGTATCTATCCAACCTACACAATTTCTCTGGGATTGCCAATGATTTTCTATTACTTAATACTCTTGTAGGTTTCCTTTAATGATGGACCGCCAACTAAAAATATTTGCCAATATTAAAAAGGGACATGAAACCCAAAAATTCTCATTCATGATTCAGATAGAGAATACAATTTTAATCAACTTTCCAATTACTTCAATTATTTAATTTGCTTCCTTCTCTTGTTATCCTTTGCTGAAAGATTTATCTAGGCACGCTCAGGAGCAGCAAAGAACCTAGGTTCTAGCTACTGATTGGTGGCTGCATATATAACAATTGTCATTGGCTCAACCATGTGTTCAGATAGAAACCAGTAGTGCATTGTTACTCCTTCAGAAGATGATACCAAGAGAATGAAACAAATTAGATAATAGAAGTAAATTAGAAAGTTGTTTAAAATTGTATTCTCTATCTGAATCATGAAATAACATTTTTGGGTTTCATTTCCCTTTAAGCTAAAATGTAGCAATTATTACATTTCTTCAATTTGTATTGCACAAAATAAATTATTAAATAATGTTATATTATGCAATATATGTGTGCTTTGGCTAGCAGAAAATGTTATAATATTATTACAAAGTATTACAATAGCCCAACCCGGCTACTTCATAAAGCCATCCCACTGGCAACATTTTCAGTAGAAAACATTGGATTTTACTATATGATTTAGATACTGCATGCATATGTGAAGATGAAAAGGTTAACCAAAGATGTTCATTGTTAAGCAATTAGCCAATGTCATAATCCGATTTTAAGTAACAAGAGAGATGAGACCGGATAATACCACTACCACAGACAGATATAACATTTAAGTCTATGCCAGGCCTATTGTCTTTGTGTACTACTTGTCAGAAGAAGGAATGTGGTATTTGGATTCTTTATAATAGGTCACCATTAATGTAAGAGAGAATCTAATTTTATTAAGGGGAAATTACCTCTAAAATAAGTAAGGCTTTGTGTTTGTTTGTTTGTTTGTTTGTGTGCAGATTAATTATTAAATATATTCCTACAGCATTCCTTCTCCCTAGGTACCATAGCAACAGCTCAATCCCCTATCCTGGCAGTATTTGTTGCCATAGCAACAGTACTGGTGGATCACAGAATGGAAAAAGGAGGACACTCCTCCTCGGTATACAGGCTAGGTTTGCACTATTCCCCCTCTGGACAGCTCTCTCACTCAAGAAATCATGTATACTAAATTCAGCTGCACAAAATAAAAACAACACATATTAAATTATATACAGTATAAAAAACGAGGAATAAAGATACATTAACTTTCAGAAGTTTAAATATGAACACCAATAAGTTACAAAAGTACATTGTTTTGTTTTAGTTTTTTTAATTAATAAATAAAAAAAAATAGTTTATGAGAGAGCTTTGCAGCTGTAGCTTTTTTAATAAAGGAACATCAAATGTGAATATGCTTTGCACAGCAGTGCACATTACTTTTACGTTACTCGCTGCCAATAGGATGAGCGGGCAGCATGCATGCACATTTTTCTCTCACAAATGATACACGTGCCAGTGGTGACATATCACATGTATACTCGGTATTTGGGTATCATCTGCAAAGAAAGTAGATATAACTATTTTTCCCACTAGGTTACCATAGGTTACTTTACTAAAATATAAAGTGCGAGTCGGAACCTACAGTCAGACATGCACAAGCAGCAGCTGCATAACCAGTCAATCACCCAGCATTTTCTTTGCCAACAGTTCCACGCAGGAGGTTTAAACAAACAGAACACAGCCGATGATTGGTGGGTCGTGCTGCAACTTTACCATGTGTTTAAGCCCCTTGAGGGGGTTTAAACATAAACCTAGTTTCCATTGCTGCTGTAGCCTGTGTATACTGAGGTAACATAAAACATCTCCATACACTTTAACAGGGATGCTTGTATTATCATTAATGGAAACTAGGTTTTAGTTAGCTAGGCATTTAATAGTACATGATCTAACAAATCAGAGACATTCTAATGTAAAATAAAATATATCTTAAAGGGACATAACACTCATATGCTAAATCACTTGAAACTGATGCAGTATAAGTGTAAAAAGCTGACAGGAAAATATCACCTGAGCATCGCTATGTAAAAAAGGAAGATATTTTACCTCACAATCTCCTCAGCTCAGCAGAGTAAGTTCTGTGTAAAAAGTTATACTCAGCTGCTCCCAGCTGCAGGTAAAAAAATTAAAAAAAATGAAGAAATGAACAGCAGCCAATCAGCATCAGCAGTGCTGAGGTCATGAACTCTTACTGTGATCTCATGAGATTTGACTTAACTCTCATGAGATTTCATAGTAAGCTTCCTTTACCTGATTGGTGAAATAATATGAGAGTGCACGAGGCTCATCCTTTCAGCTGTCCCAGGACAGACATACTAAAATGCTGCTTAGAAATCCTTTACAATGGGAGGTGGCTACTGAGGAACTTTTGAGGTAAAATATCTTTTTTACATAGAGATGCTCAGGTGATATTTTCTAATCAGCTTTTTACAGCTATGCTGCATCACTTTCAAGTGTTTAAACATTTGGGTATTATGGCCCTTTAAGAATGAAAAAGCTGTTTTGACTTTTGCCAACAGCATTCTCAAAAATATTCAGTTAACAAGATACAATCTTTAGAATGCCACTGGCAATAAACAAAATGTCAGGCCAGTACAAAACATGGTAAAAACAGAGTTCTTTCAAGTTTCATTCCATGAAAGTTAAAAATACAGAGAAAGAATTTGATACGTAGCAATACTAAAAATATGTTAGGATTC
>NC_069501.1:233672908-233687908 GCF_027579735.1 Bombina bombina | reverse complement strand
CTATTAGAAACACATGAGATTGTTCCATTATGGAGATCACCCTTGGAAGGGAGCAAAAGAGAGCAAGAGAGAGCAAAAGAGCGAGAGAGAGCAAAAGAGCGAGAGAGAGCAAGAGCGAGAGAGAGCAAGAGCGAGAGAGAGCAAGAGCGAGAGAGAGCAAGAGCGAGAGAGAGCAAGCAAGAGCGAGAGAGAGCAAGCAAGAGTGAGAGAGAGCAAGAGCGAGAGAGAGCGAGAGAGAGCAAGAGAGAAAGAGCAAGAGAGAGCAAGAGCGAGAGAGAGCAAGAGCGAGAGAGAGCAAGAGCGAGAGAGAGCAAGAGCGAGAGAGAGCAAGAGCGAGAGAGAGCAAGAGCGAGCGCGAGCAAGCAAGAGCGAGCGCGAGCAAGAGCGAGAGCGAGCAAGAGCGAGAGCGAGCAAGAGCGAGAGCGAGCAAGAGCGAGCAAGAGCGAGAGAGAGAAAGAGTGGTGGAAGTTTATTATAATATGTGCAATTATTTATTGTATTCTAAAAAGATTTGGAGTATAGGGGAATAATTAATCCTTGTACCTGTGTAACCTCATGCTCACTTTTATAATGGGAACATTCCTCACGTTTTTGCCTTAAAGAGACAGTCAAGTATAAATTAAACTTTCATTATTCAGATAGGACTTTTAATTTTAATCGACTTTAATTTACTTTTATCATCAAATTTGCTTTTTTCTCTTGGTATTCTTAGTTTAAACTAAACATAGGTAGGCTCATATGCTAATTTCTAAGCCTTTGAGGGCTGCCTCTTATCACATGCTTTTTAAATCTCTTTTCAACACAAAGAGACAGAAAGTACACGTGGGCTATATAGATAACACTGTGTTCAGGCACAGAAAGTTATTTAAGATCTAGCACAATACAATGCTAAATTTAAGACAATAGATAATAAACAGTCACAGTCATGTGATCAGCGGGCTGGAAGAAGGTTCCTAGATAGAAGGTAATCACAAAGGTAAAAAGTACATTAATATAACTGTGTTGGTTATGCAAAACTGGGGAATGAGTAATAAAGGGATTATCTATCTTTTAAAACAATAACAATTCTATGGTTGACTGTCCCTTTAATCCAAAGGGTCAGTTTATGGATTTTAAAGACATCAAGGATTCTTATCTGCACATCCCTATACACAGAGGGATTACTTTCAGTTCCTGAATTTTGTATATCTGCAAAATTCTGCCAGTTTGCCACTCTGTGTTGGATACAATCATGCTGGTGATTGGAATCAGGACATCTCAGTTGATCCTTATCTGGATGGCATACTAGTGAAAGCTTTTTTCCTGTCAATAGCTATTGTTCATAATCACTAGCTTCTTAAAAGACAATGGTTAGAGTATCAATGTACCTAAAGCTCCTAATATCCTGCTATAATGGTACAGGAGTCATAATATACTTAATCCTTATGCATCTAGTTTCCTAACAGTGCATGGTGGAGGTGGGCAGTTTATTTTGCGCTCGTTTCACTTGAGACCCCTTTAATGGATATGCTACCTCAGTGGTCAAAAAAATTATCTACATTGGAACAAAGATTTTTTTTGGATTTCTCAGTCAGTCAGTCAGTCAGTCAATCTTTTTCTTGAGGACACAAAGTCTGTCTTTTTCCCTTGGGACATCCTTCCTTCATCAGTCTTGGTATATTGTGCTGACGGACGCCAGTCTCTCAGGCTGGGGGCGGTCCATTTTTCTCGAAGACTGCAATGTGTTTGGTATCCTCTAGAGGCAAGGTTTCTAACCAACATTCTGGAACTTCAGGAGATTTTTAGGCTCTCCAGCCCTTGCTGTAGTCAGTAAACATCTTGGCAGTGGCGTACATAAAACATCAAGGGGGTAACCACACTCCACTGGCCATGCAGGAAGTGCCTAATGATCTGTGTTAGGCAGAGAGGAATCATTGCTCCCTATTGGCAATTCACATACCAGGTGTGAACAACAGGAAGGGGGATCATCTCAGCAGAAGATCGGTCCATTGAAGAAAGTGGTCTCTCCATTAGCACATTTTCGATCGCTCAGTGATCAAAATGGGCTTACAGGACATACAGGGAGTGAAGAATTATTAGGCAAGTTGTATTTTTGAGGATTTATTTTATTATTGAACAACAACCATGTTCTCAATGAACCCAAAAAAACAATTAATATCAAAGCTGAATAGTTTTGGAAGTAGTTTTTAGTTATAGCTATTTTAGGGGGATATCTGTGTGTGCAGGTGACTATTACTGTGCATAATTATTAGGTAACTTAACAAAAAACAAATATATACCCATTTCAATTATTTATTTTTACCAGTGAAACCAATATAACATCTCAACATTCACAAATATACATTTCTGACATTCAAAAACAAAACAAAAACAAATCAGTGACCAATATAGCCACCTTTCTTTGCAAGGACACTCAAAAGCCTGCCAACCATGGATTCTGTCAGTGTTTTGATCTGTTCACCATCAACATTGCGTGCAGCAGCAACCACAGCCTCCCAGACACTGTTCAGAGAGGTGTACTGTTTTCCCTTCTTGTAAATCTCACATTTGATGATGGACCACAGGTTCTCAATGGGGTTCAGATCAGGTGAACAAGGAGGCCATGTCATTAGATTTTCTTCTTTTATACCCTTTCTTGCCAGCCACGCTGTGGAGTACTTGGACGCGTGTGATGGAGCATTGTCCTGCATGAAAATCATGTTTTTCTTGAAGGATGCAGACTTCTTCCTGTACCACTGCTTGAAGAAGGTGTCTTCCAGAAACTGGCAGTAGGACTGGGAGTTGAGCTTGACTCCATCCTCAACCCGAAAAGGCCCCACAAGCTCATCTTTGATGATACCAGCCCAAACCAGTACTCCACCTCCACCTTGCTGGCGTCTGAGTCGGACTGGAGCTCTCTGCCCTTTACCAATCCAGCCACGGGCCCATCCATCTGGCCCATCAAGACTCACTCTCATTTCATCAGTCCATAAAACCTTAGAAAAATCAGTCTTGAGATATTTCTTGGCCCAGTCTTGACGTTTCAGCTTGTGTGTCTTGTTCAGTGGTGGTCGTCTTTCAGCCTTTCTTACCTTGGCCATGTCTCCGAGTATTGCACACCTTGTGCTTTTGGGCACTCCAGTGATGTTGCAGCTATGAAATATGGCCAAACTGGTGGCAAGTGGCATCTTGGCAGCTGCACGCTTGACTTTTCTCAGTTCATGGGCAGTTATTTTGCGCCTTGGTTTTTCCACACGCTTCTTGCGACCCTGTTGACTATTTTGAATGAAACGCTTGATTGTTCGATGATCATGCTTCAGAAGATTTGCAATTTTAAGAGTGCTGCATCCCTCTGCAAGATATCTCACTATTTTTGACTTTTCTGAGCCTGTCGAGTCCTTCTTTTGACCCATTTTGCCAAAGGAAAGGAAGTTGCCTAATAATTATGCACACCTGATATAGGGTGTTGATGTCATTAGACCACACCCCTTCTCATTACAGAGATGCACATCACCTAAAATGCTTAATTGGTAGTAGGCTTTCGAGCCTATACAGCTTGGAGTAAGACAACATGCATAAAGAGGATGATGTGGTCAAAATACTCATTTGCCTAATAATTCTGCACTCCCTGTAGTTCTGATAGCCTCTCACTTCTAAGCTATTGTGCAAGATCAAAAGACTCACATAACAGTCGCCTTAGTATGTCCATGTTGACTTAAATCTAGCATACCTGTTTCCTTTGTTTTTATTCCAATAGTCATTACTTGGATCAATCAGGAGTCAACATCAGTAATATTAATTGCACTAGCCTGGCCCCACAGGACATGGTATGCAGAAATAGTGCAGAGGTTCTCTTGCTTTATATGGCTTCTTTCTCTGAGATAAGACTGGTTGTCTCAAGGTTCTCTTTTCTATCAAGATCTCAAAACTCTAAAATTTAATGGTGTGTAGTTTAAATGCCTAGTTTTAAAACAGAGTTTTTTTAGATTCGGTCATTGAAACTTTGATGCAGGCCAGAAAGCTTGTAACATGAGAGATTTATCACAAGATTTGAAAGAGGAAACACAAAAGGTGTAGAGGTGCCTGAGGTTTAGTCAAAAACTACTGTCTTAAATCTAAGGGGGGGTCGTGGACTCACCATATCCGGAAATAAATAAAATTTATCAGGTAAGCATAAATTTTCTTTTCTTTCCTAAGATATGGTGAGTCCACAACGTCATCAATTACTAGTGGGAACCAATACCCAAGCTAGAGGACACAGATGACTATGAAGGGAATAAGACAGGCGGACCTAAACAGAAGGCACCACCACTTGAAGAACCTTTCTCCCAAAAGAAGCCTCAGCCGAGACAAAAGTATCAAATTTGTAAAATTTTAAAAAGTATGTAGAGAGGACCAAGTTGCAGCTTTGCAAATCTGTTCCACAGAAGCTTCATTTTTGAAAGCCCAGGAAGAGGAAACAGCCCTCGTGGAATGAGCTGTAATTCTCTTAGGAGCCTGCTGACTAGCGGTCTCATAAGCCAAACAAATAATATGTCTCAACCAGAGGGAAGAGAAGTAGCAGAAGCCTTCTGACCTTTACGCTTGCCATAGAAACAAACAGGGAAGAAGCCAGGCGAAAATCCTTAGTCGCCTGTAGGTAGAATTTTAAAGCATGCACAACATCCAAGTTGTGCAACAAGCGTTCCTTATGCGAAGAAGGATTAGGACATGGAGAAGGAACAACAATTTCCTGATTAACAGTTCTATCTGAAACCACTTTAGGAAGAAAACCCAACTTAGTACGAGGAACCGCCTTATCAGCATGAAAGATGAGATAAGGCGAATCCCACTGCAAGACCAAGTGTCCTGAAACTATCGGAGCAGAAGAGATAGCAAAAGGAAACAAAACCTTCCACGATAACTTAATATCAATGGAATGCAATGGCTCAAACGGAGCCTGCTGTAAAACCTTAACAAGGTTCTAAAGAGGAGCAACAGACTTAAACACAGGCCTGATTCTGACCAGGGCCTGACAAAAAGACTGAACATCTGGCATGTCTGCCAGATGTTTGTGTAACACCGATAACGCAGAAATCTGACCCTTCAGAGTACTGACTGACAATCCCTTCTCTAGACCTTCCTGGAGAAAAGACAAAATCCTAGGAATCCTGATCCTACTCCAAGAGTAGCCCTTGGATTCACACCACTTCACCTCCTCCAGTGACAGAGGCAAAGAGAATGACTGGGGACTGTGGGAAGGGGAGTGATACTTAACAGCTTTGCTGTGATGCTCTGTGCCTCCTCCTGCTGGCCAGGAGAGATATTCCCACCAGTAATTGATGACATTGTTGCATGTGAACTGGTCTTTCATATGCATAATCAGAAACATTTTGAGATTAATGATCCTTTAAAAGGAAAGTCTGACAAAACTTTCTATTAAAAAATTATATACAGGTGGCCCTCTGTTTACGCTGGTTCAATTTGCGCCGTTTCAGAATAACAACCTTTTTTTCAGTTATTGAAAAGCTTTGGAAAGCAAAGTGCACTAATTAAAAGTAGGTGGAGCTGTCCGCTTGTCTTGCAGCAAAGTTATGCAACTTAACAGCTTGAAATTGATCTGTGTACACAGATCAGACTAGATCAAATTGAGCAAAATTTTAGCAGGCACTTCCCTATTATCTTCCTGTCCAGCAGCTTGAGGTGAGGGTGCATAACTGCTTATTAATCACTGCAGATTGAAATGCATAGAACAGGTGCAGACCCAATATTATCAATGCAGAGAACTGATTGCAGAAAAATGCAAGTAAAAAAAATGTTTTTGTTCATTAAACTTAGTTTGATGATAATGCAGTCTGTTGTGTGATTATTTAAATAGGTGCTGTTAGGTTTATAATGTTGTTTAGCATTTAAAGTCTTCATTTCAAACCTTTAAAAATAATGTATTAGGCGTTACTTATGACAATTTTGAGAGGGGCCTGGAACCTAACCCCCTTACTTCCTATTGACTTACATTATAAACTGGGTTTCAATTCACAACGGTTTTGATTTACAACCATTCCTCCTGGAACCTAACCCCGGCGTAAACTGAGGGCTACCTGTATTATATTATATTATTATATTATTATATTATTATATTATATTATTATATTATATATATCAAATAAACAGTAGTAGTAGTTCTGTCTATTTTAAATACAATTATAAAATTCCTTTACTATACACACACACCTGTGCAGTGCACTATTTTATGACTTTTTCTCCCTGTATAGTTTTTGTGAATATACGGTATAAAGAAGTTAAGAAATGCAAAAAGGTAAATCCATTTTAACCATGTGACAATTCAGTTTGCCTTTATCTGTGATTGCAAGACTATAAAGGTAATAAGAATGCACAACCTTCTGTGACTGCCTTTGCACAATAACATAAGATACTACATAATCAGGAAGCACCAGTGTAACAGTAGTGTAGCTTCAGCCATTAAGACGCAGGCCTACACAATAGCACTTTTGTTGGCATCTGCGTGGTACACAGCCTCCCCCATGATTGAAACCTAATACCAGTGTTCTAACAGCAAAGCAATTAATTAGTCTAAAATGAGATGCAATTTGCACAAAGTAATCTCCGTTTTAATCCAGTTGTATAACTGACAAGGAGATGTATGCGGACAAGTGGAAGAACTTGTAGGAAAAAAAAAACACTATTCATGACCATGGAAGGAAGTATAGGTTATAGTCAAACACATTATAAATGAATCCCCAAAAAAGAGCAAATTCTTTGCATGTATAAATGATGTGAATACTGAAGATCTGACAACCAAAAGCTACAATACTTTAAGTTGTTATACAGTGCATGCATTATACTTTAGATCATTGTTTTGGTATCCTACAAAAAACCCTTCCACGTTATAACAATAGCTAAAAATAATGCTTCAAAAATAGTGATCCTAGTCTCACTCAGTTTGTCATACCAGCTGTAGTTAGCGGAGAGACAGAATTCCTCATGAAAGTGCATAAAAAATATTGGATACCTACATGAAAACCTAATATGTTGATTAAAAAAATGCCAAAACAGCTGATACCTTCAGCATTGTTCAATAACATAATATAAACATAATTCACAGGAGCATGCATTTAGAGAGGAGGTGAAAAACTTTAAAAGGGACAGTCAAAATTAAATGAAACCCAAAAATACTCTTGTGATTAAAAAATATATAAAAATGAATAAAAAAAAAAAAAAAAAAAAAAAAAAAAAAAAAGGGATTCCAATGTATTTATATTATCAAATGTGCTTTGTTCCCATTGTAGTCTGTGTTTAAGAGATACCTTGGTTAGCACCTAGAGCACTACATTACAGGAAATAGTGCTGCTATCTAGTGCTCTGGATAAAATGCTTGCAAAACTGCTGCCAAATAGAGCTCCAGAAATGGGCCAGCTATTTAAGGGACAGTATACACCCATTTTCATACAACTGCATGTAATAGAAACTACTATAAAGAAGAATATGCAGAGAAAGTGATCTAGAAATCCAGTATAAAACTTAAAAATTGTTATATAAATATATCATCTAGAAAACATTTATGCAAAGAAAAATCTAATGTCCAATGTCCTTTTAAGCATATGTCCCTGCTTTTCAACAAGCACATAAAATTATGCTTAGTTTCCTTCTGTACAGGGAGAGTCCACAGCTGCATTCATTACTTGTGGGAAATACAGAACCTGGCCACCAGGACGACGCAAAGACACCCCAGCCAAAGGCTAAAAAACCTCCCCCACTTTCCTCATCCCCCGGTCATTCTGCCGAGGGAACAAGGAATAGTAGGAGAATTAAGGGTGAAAATGTGTCAGAAGAACAAGTTCAAATTTAGGGCCGCCCAACGGAGAACACGGGCGGGAGCTGTGGACTCTCCCTGTACAGAAGGAAAGGAAATTATCATCAGGTAAGCATAATTTATGTTTTCCTTCTGAATACAGGGAGAGTCCACAGCTGCATTCATTACTTGTGGGAAATTATACCCAAGCTACAGAGGACATTGAATGCTAACGGGAGGGCAAAAAAGCAGAGGCGGACCCCATCTGAGGGCACCACAGCCTGCAAAAACATTTCTCCCAAAGGTTGCTTTAACAGAAGCAAAAAACTCAAAAGTTTGGAAAAAGAATGTAAGGAAGATCAAGTAGTCCATCCAACAAAACCGATCCATAGAGGCCTCATTTTAGAGGCCCCAGAGGCTGTCACTGCTCGAAAAACTGAGCCGTAAACCTCTGAGGAGGCTTGCGTTCCGCTGACTCATGTCCCAAGTGGAAGATACTCCTCAACTAAAAAATAAGGAAGTCTAAGGTGTCTTCTGAACCTTACGCTTCCCAGATAGATAGTAAACAGAGAAAACGGTCTATTCTTAAATAGCCTAAAGATAAAGCTTTAAAAAGGCACGATTCCATAAAATGTAGTAAACTTTCCTTCAGGAAGAAGGAATAGGATATAAAAAATGGACCACAAATTCTTGACTGAAGGTTCGATTTGACACAACCTTAAAAAGGAATCCAACTTAGTTCGTAGAACAGCCTCAGAACTACACACCGAGCTGAATGCAGTCAGAGCCCTAACCAAACTCTACGTCCAGAAGTACAACAAGCCTCTGGAACCTAAAAACAGACAGGACCAAAACTGTCCCAACCAGGAACTAGCTAAGAGGCCCTTCTCCCGATTATCCTGTAGGAAGGAAAGAATCCTGGCAGGTCTGAATAGTGTGCCAGGACGAACCACTGTCTTTGCAGCCGAAGGGGTCCTCCACACCTATGATAGACGATGGACCAGCTTACGCGCTTTAACGAGAAGACCATAACCTCTTCAGAAAAACAGTCTCTTTGGCTAAGACTAAGCGACATCTCGCAGTCCGCTTCAGAGAAAAAAAGATTTGAGGAAGCCGAGTCGACCTTGTTCCAGCAGATCCATGCGACAAGGTAACCCTCAGGGAGGCGAAACCACTAAAGCGGGACCACGATCTATGTGGCCTCAATGGAGCAAGCAGTATCATTGACGCCTGCCCCAGCAAGATTCGATCCACCACTCAAGGAAGAGGGATATGGCAGGAAAGAAAAAATTGTAATGAACCTACAAGGCGCCGCCAATGTAGCCATTAGCTCCGCCTGAGGTTACCTGAACCACGACCCATAATGGGTAAACTGGAATAGCTCTAGATAACATCCGTCCCAGATGATCACCCCCGGATAGATGGTTGCAGATAGCGAGCAGGAGTGGGCCTCTGCCCACTACCAAACTCGATATACTACCCTCAACGATAGGGAGTCTCTCATTCTCAGAAGGAGATCTAAGCCAAAAGTGCTACCAACTAGAATCCCTACACTGGGACAACCCAATAGACTAAACCCTCAGAGCAGAAAAGATTGCCTGAAGATCCAAAAAGATAAATGGGAGGGAAAACCTCCTGCGCTTCCTGGCCCCCTTAGGCATGCCCTCACCAACCTGACAGACTTGCGACCAAAGTCAAAACCGCCCCGGATGATTTAAGAAAGATGTCCCACAGGACAGGGAAATCTTGACAAAGGACAGAGAGCTATTCTCTCAACCAGTAGTCCAGAAAAATCTGCAAAGACAGAGTCGAAGCAGCTCCACTCCCCTGCCTCAGCACACACCAAACCTCAGCTGGGATGAGACTTGGTAAAAGGAATGAACTCCAATATGGACCCCATGACAAATCATCACCCCCAACACACTGCTAGAAATGGCCTGAAGGAGGTCTGGAGGGCATGCCAAGAAAAGTCTACCTGGCTAAGAAGACTAAATTGGCATCCAAGAATCCACCCTGGCGCCTACATCAGATGAAGTTGCTATAGATCCATCTCTAAGGATTGAGGGAGACAGATGAAATCTCTAAAAGTCTTCTATCAGACGAGACGATGGTAAGTAAACCAGAATCACCAAGACAAGGGAAGCTACTGTTAGATCTGGATTCTGGCCACTGCCAAAATAAAACCCCAGATCCCCAAAAAAAAAAAAAAATATAGAATCAGTAACAAGACTGAAAACCAAAGTACTGGAAGAGCCGGTCCATAGGAACCGTAAAGTTCCCAAAGGAGGAATGAAAAAGGCATGATATCCTTCCTCGACAGTGATCCTGCACTGTTCCCCCGTACAAAATGTAGAGTGTATCTTATAGTCTCCCTCTGGAACAAGGAGACCTGATAAGCTTTTCTTAAGTACTATAGGACCCCAATAGGACAGGAGTTCCCTTCCTCTATTGGACCACGAAAACAGTGGTTTGAATAGTATGCCAAACCTCACACTGCGATAGGCAATGGGACAATGACTCCAAAAGAGAAACAAAACCTGCACCCACTTGAAAAAGGCTTCCCTCTCTCTGTCAGAAAGACAGGATCAAGATAAGGAAAAGCTGCCCTGGAAGGCTGGATATGAAGACTAGCTCTGACCTCTAGGACCCATGGATCCTATACGATCCTGATCAAGCACCTGAAAAAAAAAAAAAAAAGCGGCTATAAGTCCACAACACAATCCAAAATAGGACTTGAAACAGGTCCCTCCTGTCATCTAGGTTAGAAGGGCCTGCTCTGTCTGGAATTATTCCGGGACCGAGTCGGTTGCAAAACCACCTGGATAGCTCAGGTTATCAAAACTGTAAAACCCACAGAATAGCGATCCCAAATTAACTCTCTCTCAAGCAGAAAGAAAGAGTAGACTTAGGAGTCATATCTGTCAGAGCGACTCAAGGTCTAAACGGAAAAAAAAACCTGAAGCCCCAGCTTTAGGGGCTAGAAGTCTGCAAATAATCCAGATAAAGAATTATAAGCTCTAATGGCTTAATATTTTCTCGAAAATATCGAGGGAACCATCACCTCGAATCGAGACAGAAATGCTTCAATAGGAAGTCTCCAGAAAATGCAACAACCTACGTTGTCAGTACATAAATATCCCATATGACGAAACATCTTCCTAAAAAAGGAGTTTCCTCAATAATCAAGAACTCTAAGAATAACCATCCTTAAGATGGAATAGGAAAAGCAATAGGCAAGCGCACACAAAAATAAAAGTGATAGCCAAGTAGGAATGTGCAATGACACAACCCCCCTATAGAGCCCAGGAAATGGGATTACAAAAAAAAAAAAAACAAACAAAGGACTAAAAAAGGAATAGGATCCTACTCCACCCGTCTTAATCAAGTTAGCTATCCGATTTAGAAATCTGAGATTCGACTGGCAGATCAGTCCTAGGAATCTCGAATATCGCCAAAACCTCTTTCAGAAACAAGCGCAGACGTGCCACTCTAAATCTAAGGGCGAAATCCTCCTCTGCCGGAGGAATAGAAGCAGCAGGCTCCGACCCCGGAGGTCCGTATTCTGAAGCCTCAGAGAGAACCTCATCCCCAGATGACCGATTGGGTACAACCGTCAATTTACACAATGCTCCCTGGGCAGGAGTGCATGGATTAACCCTTCGTTTGCACATAGCAGTACGAGGCAAAACCGCTAAGGCCGCAGACATGGCCATACTGAACTGTGCAGTAACGTCTGGTGGAAAAGGCACCCTCCAGGTGGAGGATTAGCGGTTTCAGGGGAAGCTGCATGTGTAGGATCAGATTACTCAGGGGGGGGGGGGGGGGAGGGCACCTCACGGGACAAAGCATCCTTGGAGGCGGAAGGCTCAGTGGCATCTAGCATCAGCAGCATACAGAACATAATTGAGAGGGCTGGACTACCCTGGCCACCTCGCAATATACACAGGTATCGAATTCTGTCGTAGAGGGATCCCCCTCTAAAGACATAGAATCCTCCATAACTAAGTAACCCTATTTAATCAGAGAAAAACCACAGGCACCTTATACCCCCAATGGCTGGGGCACTCACAAACTCCTATGACCCAGACAGTATAGAGAAACTTGCTCCTCTCCATAGTCACTCAATCAGGAAATGGAAACCGTGACCACTCCCGGTCACACAGTGCGCCATGCAAGACCGCCCCTGCTAAAAGGAAAAAGCGTGCCAAGCTTAATAAAACTGTGCAGCTCTCGAGTATAAAAAAGGCAACCTGTCCCACTGTGACCCTGTCTTTTAGCGTTAACATATGTGTAAAAAATAAAACTATCTTACTGGAATCTATGCCGTGGAACAGAAACACGGTCCTTCAAGTGCGACAGACTGCAGCATCGCTTCTGACATGGACATGAGTGATGAAAAGCAGGCAGCGAAACTCGTCAACACCGATTGCTTAGGAGCTGTTAACATGAGCCCAGAGGCAGAACTTTTTTTAAAATTTTCTGCGATGAGAATTTTTTTTAGTGAAAATTTTTCAGCAGTGTCTCTAAGGAGCCGGTGTTGCTGTGTTTGTTGCCCTTACTCGGTGTGCATGAGGACAGGTTCATGTACAGCCTCGCTGATGTCTGCTGTACATTCCCACAGTGTTAGTCTGCCTGGGAACCTGCTTTACTGTACTGCTGGGGTGACGGACAGGAGAAATACTGGATTATCAGATAAAAATTACTGGAGAATTGAATTGTGGCCCCAGGGCGGCTTTAGCTAGGGACATGGAAGGACTCAGGAGTAAATTAATTTAGTGATTTCCTCCCAGAAAGTGCCATAGTACAAACAAAAATCTGCTTAAAGGGCCAGTATACACCGATATTACAGATCCATATACCAATAGTAAATGCACTAATTACTGAACTGAGACATATATAGGATATTAAGAAACAATACATTTTGTAATTTTAACCTTTCTAATTCCCTCTCCTGGAATTAATCTAGACAGTGCTTACACTCCAAGGAAAGGGCTGAGTTGTGCAATCATAGGCCATATGCAAATCCACAATTTACAGTGAAAGCTGAAATCCTGACAGCCTGCAGACATGATTTGTGTTTTGCAGCTTGAACTTTATTAATATTTGTTATTTGTGGAAACAAAGACATTTGTTTTGGGCTTGTTTATTTCAACTTCCACTTAAACATTCTTTTATAAAATCCCAGTGTTTGCTGTCCCCTTAGTCTAAGAACAATCTCCTCTTGTGACATTTTCCCCATAAATTCCCTGATGATAACAATTTTACCTCTATTAAGTTTTTTGCTACTTTATGGGATTGACCATTATCAACTAGTTGAATGCAGATCCCATGCTACTGAAGTACAGTGGAGCAATATACATACAGATACGGCTACCTAGTCTCACCGTTTCCATGGCCTCTTTTGCACAGACCTGCCCCTCTCTAAGTCCTGCAGGCCATTGTACAATTCCTAGGTTACTCTGAGACTGAGATGCTGAAGATCATTACACACATCTCCTACTGCAGCACTTTGCATATTCTTGGAGACCGGCAAAGTGTGCTGTATGCCTCAGCGGCGTATCACCTACAGCACGTCTTAGGATACGATTTACATTCCGTGGGCTCATTACAAGTGACAGACCTGCCCCTGCATTAATAATTCAATAGCGCCGAGTGGTGGTGCGGCGCTAGTGTGAGAAGAGGGTAGAGTGAGAGCAGGAAAAGGCCAGCGCACAACAAATCTTTACATTGCACACATCTACTGCAGCACATCGCATAATTCTTGGAGATCGCAGATCGGGAATGTGTGCTGTATGCCTCAGCGGCGTATCACCTACAGCACATCTTAGGGTATTATTTACATTCTGTGGGCTCATTACACAGACCTGCCCCTGCATCAGTGTACAGCATGTGTAACCTCATCACCCACTTGCACAGCATTTCTCCGGTATATGGGATCTTGCAAGTCACCATGCTGTACACTGATGCAGGTGCAGGTCTGTGTAATGAGCCCACGGAAATTAAATCATACCCTAAGACGTGCTGTAGGTGATACGCCGCTGAGGCATACAGCACACATTGCCGGTCTGCAAGAATTATGCGATGCAGTAGGAAATGTGTGCAATGTAAACATTTGTTGTGCGCTTTTTTCCTGCTCTCACTCAGCGCTATTGAAATAACACAATAATAATAAAAAAAATTGAAAAAAGCTTTTACTCATTAAAAAAAAAAAAAAAAAACACACATGCCCTGTGCCCGCAGAAGCCGTTCTGGCGAGTAAAAGTATCAATGATATTGCATCTAAAAAAGTATCAAAATCAGGAGCAGAGCAGCCATTAGCCAATAATTTCAAAGTACAGTACTGTCTTCACTAAAAATGTGCCGGTTGTCCATTTGAAAGCACTGCACTGGCCAGAAAAAAAAAATCCTGTTAAAGAAAAAATTCTCTGTTTAACAGACCTGGCCATTCTTTCTGCAGGCAGGCTCCTCTTTCTGCGATAATATCGCAGATTGCACTATGTTCTGCCTTGGGGGAACATGAGTTTGGATGGGTTCACAGAAAGATTCTCCCTGCATCTCCAGACTAATTTTAATCAATGCTCTCACCGAGTGGCTGACAAGACTACTTAAAATTCCAGTCCCATATCGAAGGGTAGATACCCTTCCTGAAGAACTACTCCGAAATCTTCCGACACTTCTCTGCCAACCTCATGTGACGAAAGGCGAAGAATGACTGGAGGATGAAGGAAGCGGGGGAGGTATTTAAGCCTTTGGCTGGGGTGTGTTTGCCTCCTCCTGGTGGCCAGGTTCTGTATTTCCCACAAGTAATGAATGCAGCTGTGGACTCTCCCTGTATTAAGAAGGAAAGATACCAAAAGAACAAAGAAAAATTGATAATAGAAGTAAATTAGAAAGTTGTTTAAAATTGTTTGCTCTATCTGAATCATGAAAGAACATTTTAGGGTTTCATATCCCTTTAACCATTCAGAATGAGCATGTCATTTTAAATAACTTTCCTCTTTACTTTTGTTATCTAATTTGTTTCATTCTCTTGGTATCCTTTGTTAAAAAAAATACCTAGGTAGGCTCAAGAGTAGCAATGCACTACTTGGAACTAACTGCTGATAGGTGGCTGCACATATATGCCTTTTATCAATGGCTCACCAAATGTGTTTAGCTCTCAGTAGTGCATTGCAGCCTCTTCACTAAAGGATTCCAAGAGAATGAAGCAAATTTGGTACCCGATGTATAAA
>NC_069501.1:233632908-233667908 GCF_027579735.1 Bombina bombina | reverse complement strand
TTTGAGTGCAAAACACAAGAACTGATGGTATTTTCACTAGATAACTTAAAATGCCCTAATTTGTTGTCTACATGACCCGTGAACTCTGAACTGGACAGTCGAGGCCTCAACCTACTTATACCCTAGGCACCCCCCCACCCGGTCATCCAGGTACAACAGTTGTGTTGAAACTGTCTCTGCACCTGAATTATTTTAAGTGGTTCTACTGCACAAATTCTTTTATGAGACTGTACCTATCAAGTTGAACTTTTCTTTTTTTTTTTTTTTTTTTAAATAGATTTGAACGTTATCGATGTCTGCACAATGTGTATATCTCTGTTAATTTCATTATTTTCCAGTGCAGAGTCATTTAACTTATATTTTTTACTGTATAATGTGCAGGCTAACTTTATATTGGTTGTATAGGTGTAAATTATGTTGAGTAGACCTGATGACAACGCGCTTTTATTTGTGCTACTGCTCGCTCTATGATTAGAGATAAATGTTAATTAGCTAATTACGACCTATCATAGATTTATAGTGATATGTCTCTGGGTCTGCGGCCGGGACTTCAGAGTATATCCATTTATGCTTATGTGAGCTGAGTTTTAAAAGGTAGCCAACAAAGGCTCAGTATAATTCACACCTATTTGGACGGCTGTCTAATTTTAATGTCCACTAGCTCTTTATATTCCCACCGCTGATAGTATCTTTGTGTGTAATAAAAAGGGTAAGTACTATTATAAAGCTCTCACCATTCAGGTCAAAAAATATTTACTTCTCTCAAATATACTCTATGCAATGTATTCTAACTCTACTAACATAACACGTTTTCCCTAATCCCACTCATAGCATTTAATTACTTCCTGAATATACTCATATCTCCCATATTCCATCAGTAGACCACTATATATTACATTTTGTAGAAGCTCAGGTCCCCTTTCATACTGCTTTTTAAATGGCCCATATTTCCCAATTCCTTATATTGTACCATTCTAGTTTTTACTCAGTTGTTAAAATATTGTAAGTGATTGGCATTTTTGGGGGTCTCTTATGAGTGACAAATAGCCCAAAAGTGGCGATAATAGTGACTACCAATTGAGCTTTACTATACATGAATAAGAGGTCCATGAGTAAACAATCCAGTAGTCACTTTTGTCTGAAAATTACTGTAAATAGAAAGTTGCAAAATGTTATATATTGGTACTTACTATATGTTACTGATTGATTGTTTTTTGTGGAATATCGACATATATAAGAAAATTAACTTGAGGTTCCTTATTTGAGATCCACAAGTGGTCTCTTATTGTATATGATCACCCTCTATTGCTTTGGTTCATTTATAGTACTAAGAGGTCCAAGAGTGGCCTCAGACACTATCTAGAGGGTATATGGACAGCAGGTGGTATACAATATTATAATTCTGACTTTTAGCATATGAATCTACATTGGTCATTTACCTTTTTGTTTCTATACACTGGCTGTATATTAAGACTAATTTTCTTTGTATGTTTTTCTGACATGCAATATGTATGCCTGATATGAACCTCAATAAAAAAAAAAAAAATTGAATAAATATAGGTATACCTCACTCATACAGCGGGTTAGTGACTGGAGCCCCGCTGTAAAGGGAAAACCGCCTTAAAGGGACACTGAACCCAAATTTTTTATTTCATGATTCAGATAGAGCATACAATTTAGAGCATACAATTTTAAGCAACTTTCTAATTTTTCTTCATTATCTTGCTATCTGTATTTGAAAAGAATGTTTAAAAGTCAGCCCATTTTTGGTTAACAACCTGGGTTGTGCTTGCCAATTGGTGGATAAATGCACTCACCATGAAACAAGTGCTGTCCAGTGTCCTGAACCAAAAATTGACTGGCTCCTTAGGTTAGATACCTTCTTTTTCAAATAAAGATAGCAAGAGAACGAAGAAAATTTGATTATAGGAGTAAACTAGAAAGTTGCTTAAAAATGACCTGCTCCATTTAAATCATGAAAGAAAAAATTGGGGTTTAGTGTCCCTTTAAAGTGAAGCAGCGTGGGGGGGCGGAGCCTGACTGAGCTCCAAGTGGTGCTTTAAGCTGGGAGCTCCGTTGTAAGCAAGCACATAAAAGTAGAAAATCCACATCTAAATCAGCTGGAAAGAGAAGGATCAGTGTGGGACATAAGAAGGAAAGGTGTGTGAGTAAGAGGTTAAGTGCTCTGAAGCCAACGAGCAACTGAAAACAAGCAATCCGTAGCGGTTCCTCAGGCGGCTTGAGCAGGCCCTAACTGCATTACACTGATTTGAGCCAGTGGCACGGAGCGACATACGGCAGCACAGTGAACCTCCAAGCTTGCGGCTGTAAGTTGAATGCACTTTACAGAGGGGACATGTTATAAAATAATAAAAGGTAAGAGGTGGAGTGCTACCTAGGAAAATGTATAGCGCTACAAGAGCGCGATAATTCAACTGCGTCACACAGCAGCCATTACAATCTTGAGCTACTAGCAAGCAAGGACAGTAAACACATTTTTCAAGACGCCTTACTATGATCAGAGGTGGTAGGGGGTTTAAGGTAGTTGTGGCCAATATATGATGATTTGTGAGGAGTCTTTGGCTGCCTAACATGTTTAATACAGGATGTATAAACCCAAGTTATAGGAGTGTCTCAAATTAAAGTGCTGATAATGTAAGAGCATATTAAAAGGGAAGCATTTCAGGAGTATAGGCATTAACCTGAAAGAGAAATAAGGGTATAATTGCTATCTACAGACAGGTGCATAAAAGGTTATTTACAACAACTACTTTGCCCACATTGACAACGGTAAATTGTTCAGATTTTTTTGGCTCGCTACCCTTACACCCTAGTACAGGGGGAGGGGAAGAAAAAGGTCTACCAGAAAATTGAATAGACCGGATAAAACTACCAAAACTACTTCTCTAGATGCTTTTTTTGAAAACAACTAAGACGGCTAGAATAGTAGAAAAGGCTGATAGAGATCAGGAAGAGGACATGGACTCAGATCAGGGGTCTTTGATGGAAGGTCCGGACCAGAACCCAGTCACTAAGGCTGATTTACAGGAGCTGGTTTCTAAGAAAGATATAAAATGCCAACTTTGAGAAACTCTGGGGCAAGATTGATAATATGCACACCTCAGTCACTGCTAGCCTGAAAGAAATTAAGAGTGATATTGCAAAGATGGGGAATCGTGTAGAATCACTAGAAAATACTCGACATGCTGGCAGATGATATAACAAATATTTCAGCCACGTTATCCTCTCACCAACAACAATTACAAGATCTACAAGAAAAGGTGGAGGACATGGAGAATAGGGGAAGGAGATGCAACTTAAGACTCAAGGGGATCCCTGAGTCAGTTACAATAAAAGGACCTGCCAACTTATCTTCAACAACTATTCCATGCTATAACTGGGGATTCATCTGAAGAAGTTTTTCACATTGAACGTGCTCATAGAGCGCTTCGACCAAAACCAAAGGATGATCTCCCTCCCAGAGACATTATTGTCAAATTTTTTAGATACCCAGACAAGGAAAGATTGCTACAGGCGGCAAGGCAAAAACCAACGTTTAAATTCCAAGGCAACATAGTCCAATTTTATCAGGACTTGTGTGTTCGGACTTTACAATGCAGAAACCTACTACGTCCATTCACCTTGTTACTACGGAAACATCAAATCCCTTATCGTTGGGGCTTCCCTTTCGCCCTACATGTCATGAAGGACAATAGAACCCTAACAATCAGATCAAGTGAGGAAATCCAATCGGCTTGTGACTCCCTTGGCCTGGAAGCGCCTGAATTACCTACATCAGATAAGCCTTCAAACTTACCTGGTGGACAAAATCTGCATACTCCAATCAGTAAACCAAGATGGTCTAAGGTTACCAGGAAGAAAACTAAAACGTGACTTTAGATATCCCAAGATGCAGAAAATATAACTTCAGTGAGTCGTTGGTAAAGTATGGATTAAAATAATCTATTTTTCTACAGGAGACCTGAACTTTGAGCTCTTGCAGACTTAAGATATGGACAGGTAATCCAAATCATAGTGCCGTACCATTGTATTATAACTCATCAGAGAATTTTCTTTTTTTCTTTATTCTTGTTTCTACTATGGGCACTTCTATGTTGTCGTTTTTTGTTCTTGTTAGGCCCGGGAAGGAAGAGTGTACACTACACCAAATGTTGCTAATACAAACTCAGTTGAAGGGCCCTGAGTAATCTGGGTCATAGGGTTTAAAAGTACTTACATGTTAGAGATATGTGCTTAATGCAGTTCTTATATTTGTTTGCTATTCTTAAATGCACTGTTTAATATTTGCATTGTATTTAGATATTGTTAATACTGTTGTTTTTTGTTATATATTGGGTTACAACTGTCACCATTTACGAAATCTGTCATACACACCAGAGTACACACACGTGGAAACTGAGAGCTAGGGGGGAAGCTGACATGGACGAGTATGTACTAAATAGGAGTAGATGTGGGAAGTCTGAGGACAGGGTTATGGTAAGATTGTTGACTAGTGCACTTAAATATTTTTTACAATAATGATGTCACTGCCTAATATCAACCTTATCTCACATAATGTGAGGGGGCTAAACTCGAATATTAAAAGGAGGACAGCGTTAAATCAGTATAAAAAAACTTCACGCAAATGTCATTTATCTTCAAGAAACCCATTTTGATGATTCCCAGGTGCCCAAGTATTGGACTAGAGAGTACCCACATCATTATTACGCTACTACGGACTCTAAAAAAAATGGGGGTCTCGATCCTAATACACTCCGCATTACAATTTGTTCATAAAGAAACAATAATAGACAAAGAAGGAAGATATTTAATAGTCCAGGGACAAATTCAGGAAATAGACATAGTGTTGTGCAATATATACGCCCCAAATGATAACCAAACATCCTTCTTCGCAAATGTTACTAGGTTGCTTACAGGTTGGGCCAAAATGCGCATAATATTAGCAGGGGACTTTAACATAGACATGCAAGAATTAACCGGTAGACAGCCGTTAGTGCAGAGCAAAAAAAAAGACCAGACTAAGATTGATGGCCAAGAGGGTGGGTGACATGCTGACTCCATACTCGTTAATTGACTCATGGAATCACAGCAGACACAACATACTACTCAGTGGCACATAACATGTATTCCAAATTAGACTACATATACATAAGCCAAATTCTCCAACGAATCATTAGATCGGCGGATATTCCTGTGTGTGTATGGTCGGATCACTCTATTACCCAGCTGCAATTGGGTGAGCTGAGAGATCCGTGTAGAATTAAAGCATGGACATATGATCCTTCATGTTTAAAAAAATCCCACAACACAGGCGAATTTACTACGAGCTCTAGGGGAATATTGGCAGATCAATTTACATACCACACAAAATCCTACTTCAGTTTGGGCCGCACATAAGGCAGTTATTAGGGGACTCATGATAAAAGAAAAATCCATTTACAAAAAAAGAACTAACAATCAAATAGCACAATTACACTTGGAAATAGAGACATTAGTAAAAGAACATAAAACAACTAACGCAACATCAACACTCCTAACAATACAGGACAAAAGACGAAAATTAGCAACATTATTAAATGAAAATTCACTCAAAACAGCACACAGACTGAAAACTAATTACTTCTTATTCGCCAATAAACGTGACAGATACTTAGCCAATAAAATTAGGGATAATTATCGCTCTATGGCAATACCATACATTCAATGCCCAGACAAAGTGTTAACTTCTAACCCACAAGAGATTGTGGATAGCTTTGCACAGTACTATAGAGAATTATATGATGGGAAGAAAGTGGAAAATGACTCATCAACCAAAGACTTGCTACATTCTTTTTTAGAAGCAGCCAATTTGTCTAAAATCACAGAATCTGACAAAGAGAGTCTAAATAAAGCGATTACACACTCGGAAATTATCAAAGTGATCAGGGACCTAAAACCTGGAAAGGCCCCGGAAGGTTTTACGGGTGAATACTATAAATTATTTATTTCCACATTAGTACCCCACTTAGTGAAATTTGCAAACCACGTACTGGGAGGACATGATCTGCCAGAAGAAATGCTACAAGCAAAAATTATAGTTTTGCCTAAACCAGGAGAAAATCCCCAGGTGTGCTCCAGTTCTAGACCGATATCGTTAATCAATCAGGACATTAAAATAGTGACGAAAGTACTGGCCAACAGACTTAAGCTAATTCTACCGACGGTAATCCACCCGGACCAGGTGGGGTTCATTAAGGACAGGGAAGCCCCAGACAATATACGTAGAATGACGGCGGTGATTGACTATTTGACTGAGAACAAGGTGCCTTCTTTGTTGTTGACACTGGACGCAGAGAAGGCATTCGACAGAGTGGACTGGACTTATATGAGGTCTGTGTTGACTTGGATGGGCTTTGGGGGCCCCTTTGTCACTGCGATTCAGAATTTATATTCTAGACCGACGGCCTTCGTTAGGGCAATAGGGCATCGATCTAAAACATTACAAATTCTTAAAGGAACCAGACAGGGGTGCCCACTCTCTCCTCTCTTATTTGCTTTGTGCATAGAACCTCTCACAAATACAATAAGACAGTCCCCAAACATAACAGGGTTAGAAGTGGGACCCTATAACCACAAGATTACTTTATTTGCAGATGACGTCTTACTGACCCTGACGAGACCATTGATATCACTCCCTAACCTTTACTCGACTCTAGAAGACTTCTGGACTATTTCGGGATACAAAATCAATAGAGATAAATGCGAAGCTCTCCCGTTAGCTTTACCCAAAACCACAACAAAAATTATAGAGGCCAACTTTGACTTCAAGTGGGCCAAAAACTCAATCCAATATTTGGGGATAAAACGAACCACACATTCTACACTCCTATATAAGGCAAACTATGTACCACTGTTCATAACGATAAGGTCGGATATGGCTACATGGCTAAAAGCGAAATTCTCCTGGTATGGGAGATTGTCCTCCCTAAAGATGAACGTCCTACCGAGATTGATGTATTTAGAGCTCTGCCAATTAAAGCACATAAACCAGACATAGATGCACTACAAGCTACCACAAATAGGTTCCTTAGAAGTAATAAGCAAGGCAGAATACCATTCCACGTTCTGACGGCACACAGACAATTAGGGGGTATGGGGGCTCCAAATCTTTGGGACTATTATGCGACAAGATTAGCACAGATCTCACTATTTGACAAAAGGGGGGCCGATTTGATCTGGCCGGGATTAGAGTCTCATATGGGGGGCTATGAGTCTCAAGGGGAAATTATTTGGGCTAGGACAGAGACGAGGAGAGTTCATAAATCAGGGATCATGTAGATGTCACGACATATGTGGGTTTCTGTGACCAAAAAACTGAAATTAATGCCACTTATATCTAGGCTAGTTCCTCTAAGATTTATCATTCCGGGGGAATGTAGACCCCTGGTGGACAAATGGGAAAACAAGGGACTATATAGGGTTGCAGATTTTCTATCTAATGGGCGTCCCATCACTCATGCTCAATTACAGCTTAAACTGGAAGATCTACCTTTGTATTGGTTTTTATATTTGCAGATTGCCTCGGCTTTAAGGAGTTATATTGCAGATACCACACACCAACAAACCACACAACTGGAACGGATATGCAGCTCTAGGGATAGATCAAAACATACATTTGCATCCAAAAAGCAAGACATAATACGAAATCATCGGTTGTGAGTAAGTGGGAAGT
This sequence comes from Bombina bombina, assembly GCF_027579735.1. Lineage (NCBI taxonomy): Eukaryota > Metazoa > Chordata > Amphibia > Anura > Bombinatoridae > Bombina > Bombina bombina. Next base: position 233,660,176 of record NC_069501.1, on the reverse strand, counting down.
AGACTTAACAGAGAAGTGGGAGAGTACATTTTTTCACTCCTGCAAGGGGTTACTTAGTGCAGATTTGAGGGCAAACATAAAAACTTTTTTCAGATGGTATCTCACGCCCCTAAAAACTTCCCATCTGTCCATTGGAGGCTCAAGATTTTGTTATAGGGGTTGTGGGGCAGTTGGGACATATCTTCACATGTCGTGGGAGTGTCCAGGAATCAGGACTATATGGTCCAATCTTTCTAAGTTTTTGAGCAACATATAAAATGAAAACATTGTTCTCACCAGAGAACAAGCATTATTGCACGAAAAAATTCACAGGGTTGAACTCTCCCACCAATACTTTGGTTGGGATTTTATGTACCACTACCAGGACCAGTATTGCAAAATATTGGAAAACAGGGGTCCCAGAATTGTCAGATTATGGCTCGAATGAAGCACATATATTGCATGTATGAAACGGCAGCTCATATTCAAAATACATTAGATTCTTTTAACAAGGTGTGGTTCTACTGGATTCTCCAGGGGGACAAAATATGAAATAAGCAGGGGCAATCCACGGGAGGTAGGAAGTGAGTAATGGGGATCCATAGAAGATAATCCCACATTAGGAACAGGGAGAAGTAGTATAGACAGTAGGTAATGTCAGTGTGTTTGGTTCAAAGGCTGAAATAAGATTATAAAGATTCAAACCTGTGTGTGTGACTCGTTATTAGATAAGGTGACAAGGAATGTATGACATATGTTATTTTTAGTTAAACCTTATTTTTATTCCATTTTGTTATTTTTCTTTTGTTTCATCTCACTGGTGAGGTTTGATTTTCTGAAGCTATTATCAGAGTTACGTGTGTTTAACTACATGTATATGACTAAATAATCAATAAAAACATAATTTATACTTACCTGATAAATTTATTTCTCTTGTAGTGTATCCAGTCCACGGATCATCCATTACTTATGGGATATTCTCCTTCCCAACAGGAAGTTGCAAGAGATCACCCATAGCAGAGTTGCTATATAGCCCCTCCCCTAACTGCCATATCCAGTCATTCGACCGAAAACATGCAGAGAAAGGAAAAACCATAGGGTGCAGTGGTGACTGTAGTTTAAATGAAAAAAAATACCTGCCTTAAAATGACAGGGCGGGCCGTGGACTGGATACACTACAAGAGAAATAAATTTATCAGGTAAGTATAAATTATGTTTTCTCTTGTTAAGTGTATCCAGTCCACGGATCATCCATTACTTATGGGATACCAATACCAAAACTAAAGTACAAGGATGATGGGAAGGACAAGGCAGGTACTTAACCGGAAGTTACCGCTGCCTATAAAAACCCTTTCTTCCAAAAATAGCCTCTGAAGAAGCAAAGAATCAAATTTGTTAAATTTGAAAAAGTATAAAATGCAGACCAAGACTCAGTCTTGTAAATCTGTTCAACAGAAGCCTCATTTTTTAAAAAGGCCCAAGTGAAAACCATAGCTCTAGTAGAATGGGCTGTAATCCCTTCAGGAGGCTGCTGTCCAGCAGTCTCCTAAGCTAAATGAATTGTGCTTTTTGTAAAACCAAAAGACAGAGAGGTTGCTGAAGTCTTTGACCTCTCCTCTGACCAAAATAGACAACAAACGAGGTGAATGTTTGATGAAGATCTGTAGTAGCTTGTAAGTAAAACTTTAAAGGACGAACCACGTCCAAATGTTGTAATAGACGTTCCTTCTTTGAAGAAGAATAAGGGTACAAGAATGGAACAACAATTTCTTGAGTGATATTCTTGTTAGATACCACATTAGGTAAAAACCCAGGTTGGTACACAGGACCACCTTATCCATACGGAGGACCAGATAAGGAGAATTACATTGTAACGCAGATAACTCGGAGACTCTACGAGCCGAGGAATAGCTACAAAAAAGGAACTTTGCAAGATAAAAGTTTGATATCTATGGAATGAAAAAGGTTCAAACGGAACTCCTTGAAGAACCCTAAGAACCAGGTTTAAGCTCCATGGCGGAGCAACAGTTTTAAACACAGGCTTGGTTCTAACCAAAACCTGACCAATGCCTGAACATCTAGAATACCTGCCAGACGCTTGTGCAAAAGAATAGACAGAGTAGAAATCTGTCCTTTTAAGGAACTAGCCGACAACCCTTTTCTCAAAATCATCGTGGAGAAAAGATAATATCCTTGGAATCCCGAATTTACTCCATGAGTAACCCTTGGATTCATAACAATAAGATATTCACACCATATCTATGTTAATTTTCCTAGAGACAGGATTTCATGCCTGTATTAAGGTATCAATGACTGACTCGGAGAAGTCATGCTTTGATAACATCAAGCGTTCAGTCTCCAGGCAGTCCATCTCAGATTAGTTATATTTAGATGGTTGAAAAGACCCTGAGGTAGAGGGTCCTGTCTCAGAAACAGAGACCGTGGTGGAAAGGATGACATGTCCACCAGATCTATATACCAGGTCCTGCGTGGCCAGGCAGGCGCTGCCAAAAACACCAAAGCACTCTCCTGCTTGATCTTGTGTAAACACCTCCGGAGGGAATCTCACTCCTCCAGATGAAAAGTCTGACGACTTAGAAAATCCGCCTCCCAGTTCTCAACACCTGGGATATGGATAGCTGACAGACAAGAGAGAGTCTCTGTCCAGAGAATTATTTTAAGGACTGATAACATCGCTAGGAAACTATGTTCCCCCTTGATGGATGATGTAATGCAAAAAATCTCTAAATTAGATCCCTCCCACTCATATTACAACAGTGGGAAACCTCAGTTAACTGTTGCTATGCAGAAATTAAGCCAGTCATGTGGAAAAATTATGCCCCAATAAACCTTATCACCAATGTACCTCAAAAAAAACGATTAAACATGCCAGCAAACGTTTTTTAAAACAACCTTCTTTTAAAGAGTATGTATCTCTATTAATAAGCCTGTCTTGCTTTCCCTGCATTAAGGCTTAAATTAGATTATTTCAGTATCAGAAGCATTTTCATAGTCAATTCCATTCCTTAGAAAATTACTTTACTGCACATACATTAATAAGCCTGCTAACAGTCGCTTTCACTGCATTAAGGCTTTACTTACATTAACTTGGTAATAGCAGCATTTTCTTAGTCAATTCCATTCCTTAGAAAAATATTTTACTGCACATACCTCATTTGCAGGAAAACCCGCACGCTGTCCCCCATCTGAAGTTTACCTCACTCCTCAGAATGTGTGAGAAAACAGCCAGTGGATCTTAGTTACTTCTGCTAAGATCATAGAAAAAACGCAGGCAGATTCTTCTTCCAAATACTGCCTGAGAGAAAAACAGCACACTCCGGTGCCATTTAAAAATAACAAACTTTTGATTGAAGAAATAAATTAAGTATAAAACACCACTCCTCTCGCGGACCTCCTTCTATGTTGAGACTTGCAAGAGAATGACTGGGTATGGCAGTTAGGGGAGGGGCTATATAGCAACTCTGCTATGGGTGATCTCTTGCAACTTCCTGTTGGGAAGGAGAATATCCCATAAGTAATGGATGATCCGTGGACTGGATACACTTAACAAGAGAAAATGTTATCAATCTAAAGTGAAGCAACATGGTTTTAGCTTTTTTTTCACTTGCCAGTGTGTTTACAAAAACTTTAAAACATGTTTGAACTTACATATATTAGGAGGTGCAATAGTGCCAAGTCTTTTTTAACACTAGCACAGCACAGTATTCAATAAAAACTTTATCTGTAAAACAGAGACAATTGCTGTAGTAAAATGTTCCAGACTACAACACTGAGACACAGATTGCACTGTAATGCTGTGAACTGTGCATAACAAAATGGTGCCAAATCCTTGGAGGTTGAAGCTCCACGAAGCACTGTATTAGCGAAACGCTGTAAAGTGAAGTGATGTTAAATGAGATATACCTGTAAAGTGGAAAAAAAATTCTGAATGATGAAAGTAGTATTTTGATTTTAGTGTCCCTTTAAGTGGGACTTTTTGTTGTTGTATTACTTTATCTAGTATTAACAATGTAAATGTCCCCAACTTTAACCATTGAGGACCAAAACCAGACAAGGATTTTGGAATATTCATTGGGCACAGCCGATTCTTTTGAGGCTTTTAGTCTGCCAGACTTCTTCCTGTTAGAGTTTCCTCCAGCTTTCAAGTGCTTTTGATGGTGTAGAAAACTGTACTCACGGACAACTTGCCAATTTCTTTAAAGGAAATACCAACACTTAATAAGGGACAGTCAACACAAAAATTGTTATTGTTTAAAAAGATAGATAACGGCGCGCCTTTACTACCCATTCCCCAGCTTTGCACAACCAACATTGTTATATTAATATACTTCATAACATTTAAACCTCTAAATTTGTAAGCCACTACAGACAGTCTCTTATAACATGCTTTATATTAGCTTTTCACAACAGGAGGCTGCTAGTTCATGTAGGCCATATAGTTAACATTGTGCTCACACCAGTGGGTTGTGGATGGCACTGCCCTAATTGACTAAAATGCAAGTCAATAGATTATAAATAGCTATGTGATCAGGGGGCTGTCAAAAGAAGCTTAGGTACAAGGTAATCAGAGGTAAAAATTATAGTAACATAACCATGTTGGCAGTGCAAAACTGGGGAATGGGTAATAAAGGGATTATCTATCTTTTTAAACAAAAACAAAAAATTGGAGTTGACTGTCCCTTTAAGAGTTAGAATGGTTTACATAGATTATTGTTCAGTTTTTGGAAACCTAAACTTGTTACTTTGCATGGACATGAAATCCGCATTTTACCTTTCATGATTCAGATAGAGCATAAACGTTTTTAACAACTTCCCAATTTACTATTATCTAAGTTACTTCATTATCTTTGTATACTTTGTTGAAGGAGCAGCAATGCACTGCTGGGAGCTAGCTGAAGACATGGTGAACCATTGACAAGAGGCATATATGTGCAGCCACCAATGAGTGGCTAGCTCCCAGCAGGGCATTAAAGCTCCTGGGCCTACCTAGGTATGCTTTTTAACATAGGATACCAAGAGAATACAACAAACTAGAAAACATAAGTAAAATTTTAACATTATATAAAAACGGCATGCTTGATCTGAATCATGAAAATGTAATTTTGATGATACAGTCGCTTTAACCTCTGGCAGTTTACAGTTTACTAGGCATTGGCAAAAATGTGCTGTTTATTAAAGAAATGAATGCCAAATATATCTGTGGCGTGCAGTATTTAGCTATTAGTGTAAAAGTGAAACACACAAATATCTTGATATCAAAATCCATAATCAGTGTTTTAAAAAAACTAAAAAAAACAAATACAGAATTTTTGTAACAAAATTAAAATAAATCTAATAATAATAATATTTATAAATCTATTTGTTTCAAAACTCAGCTTGATAACAAAAGGTGTGCTAAGGACATACAGTAGTAAACATCCTGGACATGCTTTTGGACCCGGACTATGGACAATGAGGTGGACGTCAACAACACTCACAGCCCACGTGCAGAATCCAAAGTGTTTCCACACTGCTTATTTACCTAGATACCAGGTATGTCTGGTTTCAAATAACAAGTAAAAGGGTAATATTTCTATTAAACTACTACTCCCAAATTGTTATTGTTTAAAAAGATAATGCTTTTACTACCCATTCCCAAGCTTTGCACAACTAACATTGTTATATTAATATACTTTATAACCTTTAAACCTCTAAATTTCTGCCCGTTTCTAAGCCCCTGCAGGCCGCCTTTATCAGTGCATTTTTATAGCTTTTCACAGTTAGACAATGGCCCAGAGGCAGAACGGACATGCTGCATTTTCTGCGATGACAACTCAGATCACAGCATGTTCTGCTTTGGGGGACAGTGCTAGTTCATGTGTGCCATATAGATAACATTGTGCTCACTCCTGTGCAGTTATTCAGGAGTCGACACTAATTAGCTAAAATGCAAGTCTGTAAATAGCACTGAGATAAGGAGGCAGTCTGAAGAAACTTTGGGGTATATTTACCATGTGCGAGCGGACATGTTACGAAGTAGCGTATCATGTCCTCTGCACATCGATAAATGCATACGCTGTTGGTATTTATCATTGCCGCCCCCTGCAGATTTGCGGCCAATCGTCCGCTAGCAGGGGGTGTCAATCAGCCCGATCGGGTTGATTTCTGTCCGCCGCCTCAGAGCAGGCGGACAAGTTATGAGGGCATATTTATCAAGCTCCGTATGGAGCTTGAGGCCTCTTGTTTCTGGCGAGCCTTCAGGCTCGCAGGAAACAGAAGTTATCAAGAAGTTATGAAGCAGCGGGGTCTAAAGACCGCTGCTCCGAATCTGCAGGGGGTGGCATTGTACCAGCAGTTCACAAGAACTGCTGGTGCAATGATAAATGCTGACAGTGTATGCTGTCGGCATTTAGCGATGTGCAGCGGACATGATACGCTACTTCATATCATGTCCGCTCACACATTGTTAAATATGCCCCATGGAGCAGCGGTCTTTAGATACCAGGTAATCCCCTTAGACACCAGGTAATCACAGAGGTAAAAAGTATATTACTATAACTAACTGTGTTGGTTGTGCAAAACTGGGGAATGGGTAATAAAGGGATTATCTATATTTTTAAAAAATACAAAATTTTGGAGTACACTGTCCCTATGCCAAATACAAGAAAAAAAATACATAATAATAATAATAATAATAATAATAATAATAATAATAATAATTTAACTCATTGTGTAGTTAATTAACAAAATCTAGACAGGCCAGAAGGCTTGTTTTTCCCCACAGTAAACCTCTGAATTACATTGTTTCCAATGCAGCAAAGGATTCTGGGTAAGATATGCAAATGAGGTTCACAATGACACACTTTTACTTCAAGTCTGCTTTTACGCAGACTAACTTTACGCCAAAGCATCGCTGTTCACACAGCTTATAAGCTTAGCAAGGGTTACTGCAGTGATTCAGAACCATCCCAGGACAGACTGTTTCGTGGCGTTTGCCTCTCATCAGCTGGGAAGAGGTTGAATCACTGCTGGGTGAAGTTGATTTCTGGGCAAAAATACAACATTTAAAATTAGGGGGAGGCAAAAAACAGAATTTATGTTTACCTGATAAATTACTTTCTCCAACGGTGTGTCCGGTCCACGGCGTCATCCTTACTTGTGGGATATTCTCTTCCCCAACAGGAAATGGCAAAGAGCCCAGCAAAGCTGGTCACATGATCCCTCCTAGGCTCCGCCTACCCCAGTCATTCGACCGACGTTAAGGAGGAATATTTGCATAGGAGAAACCATATGATACCGTGGTGACTGTAGTTAAAGAAAATAAATTATCAGACCTGATTAAAAAACCAGGGCGGGCCGTGGACCGGACACACCGTTGGAGAAAGTAATTTATCAGGTAAACATAAATTCTGTTTTCTCCAACATAGGTGTGTCCGGTCCACGGCGTCATCCTTACTTGTGGGAACCAATACCAAAGCTTTAGGACACGGATGAAGGGAGGGAGCAAATCAGGTCACCTAAATGGAAGGCACCACGGCTTGCAAAACCTTTCTCCCAAAAATAGCCTCAGAAGAAGCAAAGGTATCAAACTTGTAAAATTTGGTAAAAGTGTGCAGTGAAGACCAAGTCGCTGCCCTACATATCTGATCAACAGAAGCCTCGTTCTTGAAGGCCCATGTGGAAGCCACAGCCCTAGTGGAATGAGCTGTGATTCTTTCAGGAGGCTGTCGTCCGGCAGTCTCGTAAGCCAATCTGATGATGCTTTTAATCCAAAAAGAGAGAGAGGTAGAAGTTGCTTTTTGACCTCTCCTTTTACCAGAATAAACAACAAACAAGGAAGATGTTTGTCTAAAATCCTTTGTAGCATCTAAATAGAATTTTAGAGCGCGAACAACATCCAAATTGTGCAACAAACGTTCCTTCTTCGAAACTGGTTTCGGACACAAAGAAGGCACGACTATCTCCTGGTTAATGTTTTTGTTAGAAACAACTTTTGGAAGAAAACCAGGTTTAGTACGTAAAACCACCTTATCTGCATGGAACACCAGATAAGGAGGAGAACACTGCAGAGCAGATAATTCTGAAACTCTTCTAGCAGAAGAAATTGCAACCAAAAACAAAAACTTCCAAGATAATAACTTAATATCAACGGAATGTAAGGGTTCAAACGGAACCCCCTGAAGAACTGAAAGAACTAAGTTGAGACTCCAAGGAGGAGTCAAAGGTTTGTAAACAGGCTTGATTCTAACCAGAGCCTGAACAAAGGCTTGAACATCTGGCACAGCTGCCAGCTTTTTGTGAAGTAACACAGACAAGGCAGAAATCTGTCCCTTCAAGGAACTTGCAGATAATCCTTTCTCCAATCCTTCTTGAAGAAAGGATAGAATCTTAGGAATCTTTACCTTGTCCCAAGGGAATCCTTTAGATTCACACCAACAGATATATTTTTTCCATATTTTGTGGTAAATTTTTCTAGTTACAGGCTTTCTGGCCTGAACAAGAGTATCAATAACAGAATCTGAGAACCCTCGTTTTGATAAGATCAAGCGTTCAATCTCCAAGCAGTCAGCTGGAGTGAGACCAGATTCGGATGTTCGAACGGACCTTGAACAAGAAGGTCTCGTCTCAAAGGTAGCTTCCATGGTGGAGCCGATGACATATTCACCAGATCTGCATACCAAGTCCTGCGTGGCCACGCAGGAGCTATCAAGATCACCGACGCCCTCTCCTGATTGATCCTGGCTACCAGCCTGGGGATGAGAGGAAACGGCGGGAATACATAAGCTAGTTTGAAGGTCCAAGGTGCTACTAGTGCATCTACTAGAGTCGCCTTGGGATCCCTGGATCTGGACCCGTAGCAAGGAACCTTGAAGTTCTGACGAGAGGCCATCAGATCCATGTCTGGAATGCCCCACAGTTGAGTAATTTGGGCAAAGATTTCCGGATGGAGTTCCCACTCCCCCGGATGTAATGTCTGACGACTCAGAAAATCCGCTTCCCAATTTTCCACTCCTGGGATGTGGATTGCAGACAGGTGGCAGGAGTGAGTCTCCGCCCATTGAATGATTTTGGTCACTTCTTCCATCGCCAGGGAACTCCTTGTTCCCCCCTGATGGTTGATGTACGCAACAGTCGTCATGTTGTCTGATTGAAACCGTATGAACTTGGCCTTTGCTAGCTGAGGCCAAGCCTTGAGAGCATTGAATATCGCTCTCAGTTCCAGAATATTTATCGGTAGAAGAGATTCTTCCCGAGACCAAAGACCCTGAGCTTTCAGGGATCCCCAGACCGCGCCCCAGCCCATCAGACTGGCGTCGGTCGTGACAATGACCCACTCTGGTCTGCGGAAGGTCATCCCTTGTGACAGGTTGTCCAGGGACAGCCACCAACGGAGTGAGTCTCTGGTCCTCTGATTTACTTGTATCTTCGGAGACAAGTCTGTATAGTCCCCATTCCACTGACTGAGCATGCACAGTTGTAATGGTCTTAGATGAATGCGCGCAAAAGGAACTATGTCCATTGCCGCTACCATCAAACCTATTACTTCCATGCACTGCGCTATGGAAGGAAGAGGAACGGAATGAAGTGTTTGACAAGAGTTTAGAAGTTTTGTTTTTCTGGCCTCTGTCAGAAAAATCCTCATTTCTAAGGAGTCTATTATTGTTCCCAAGAAGGGAACCCTTGTCGACGGAGATAGAGAACTCTTTTCCACGTTCACTTTCCATCCGTGAGATCTGAGAAAGGCCAGGACTATGTCCGTGTGAGCCTTTGCTTGAGGAAGGGACGACGCTTGAATCAGAATGTCGTCCAAGTAAGGTACTACTGCAATGCCCCTTGGTCTTAGCACCGCTAGAAGGGACCCTAGTACCTTTGTGAAAATCCTTGGAGCAGTGGCTAATCCGAAAGGAAGCGCCACGAACTGGTAATGCTTGTCCAGGAATGCGAACCTTAGGAACCGATGATGTTCCTTGTGGATAGGAATATGTAGATACGCATCCTTTAAATCCACCGTGGTCATGAATTGACCTTCCTGGATGGAAGGAAGAATTGTTCGAATGGTTTCCATTTTGAACGATGGAACCTTGAGAAACTTGTTTAAGATCTTGAGATCTAAGATTGGTCTGAACGTTCCCTCTTTTTTGGGAACTATGAACAGATTGGAGTAGAACCCCATCCCTTGTTCTCCTAATGGAACAGGATGAATCACTCCCATTTTTAACAGGTCTTCTACACAATGTAAGAATGCCTGTCTCTTTATGTGGTCTGAAGACAATTGAGACCTGTGGAACCTCCCCCTTGGGGGAAGCCCCTTGAATTCCAGAAGATAACCTTGGGAGACTATTTCTAGTGCCCAAGGATCCAGAACATCTCTTGCCCAAGCCTGAGCGAAGAGAGAGAGTCTGCCCCCCACCAGATCCGGTCCCGGATCGGGGGCCAACATTTCATGCTGTCTTGGTAGCAGTGGCAGGTTTCTTGGCCTGCTTTCCCTTGTTCCAGCCTAGCATTGGTCTCCAGGCTGGCTTGGCTTGAGAAGTATTACCCTCTTGCTTAGAGGACGTAGCACTTGGGGCTGGTCCGTTTCTACGAAAGGGACGAAAATTAGGTTTATTTTTGGCCTTGAAAGACCTATCCTGAGGAAGGGCGTGGCCCTTACCCCCAGTGATATCAGAGATAATCTCTTTCAAGTCAGGGCCAAACAGCGTTTTCCCCTTGAAAGGAATGTTAAGGAGTTTGTTCTTGGAAGACGCATCCGCTGACCAAGATTTCAACCAAAGCGCTCTGCGCGCCACAATAGCAAACCCAGAATTCTTCGCCGCTAACCTAGCCAATTGCAAAGTGGCGTCTAGGGTGAAAGAATTAGCCAATTTGAGAGCACGGATTCTGTCCATAATCTCCTCATAAGGAGGAGAATCACTATCGATCGCCTTTACTAGCTCATCGAACCAGAAACACGCGGCTGTAGTGACAGGGACAATGCATGAAATTGGTTGTAGAAGGTAACCTTGCTGAACAAACATCTTTTTAAGCAAACCTTCTAATTTTTTATCCATAGGATCTTTGAAAACACAACTATCTTCTATGGGTATAGTGGTGCGTTTGTTTAAAGTAGAAACCGCTCCCTCGACCTTGGGGACAGTCTGCCATAAGTCCTTTCTGGGGTCGACCATAGGAAACAATTTTTTAAATATGGGGGGAGGGACGAAAGGTATACCGGGCCTTTCCCATTCTTTATTTACAATCTCCGCCACCCGCTTGGGTATAGGAAAAGCTTCTGGGAGCCCCGGGACCTCTAGGAACTTGTCCATTTTACATAGTTTCTCTGGGATGATCAAATTCTCACAATCATCCAGAGTGGATAATACCTCCTTAAGCAGAGCGCGGAGATGTTCCAACTTAAATTTAAATGTAATCACATCGGGTTCAGCTTGTTGAGAAATTTTCCCTGAATCTGAAATTTCTCCCTCAGACAAAACCTCCCTGGCCCCCTCAGACTGGTGTAGGGGCATTTCAGAACCATTATCATCAGCGTCCTCATGCTCTTCAGTATCTAAAACAGAGCAGTCGCGCTTACGCTGATAAGTGGGCATTTTGGCTAAAATGTTTTTGATAGAATTATCCATTACAGCCGTTAATTGTTGCATAGTAAGGAGTATTGGCGCGCTAGATGTACTAGGGGCCTCCTGAGTGGGCAAGACTCGTGTAGACGAAGGAGGGAATGATGCAGTACCATGCTTACTCCCCTCACTTGAGGAATCATCTTGGGCATCATTTTCAGTGTCACATAAATCACATTTATTTAAATGAGAAGGAACCTTGGCTTCCCCACATTCAGAACACAGTCTATCTGGTAGTTCAGACATGTTAAACAGGCATAAACTTGATAACAAAGTACAAAAAACGTTTTAAAATAAAACCGTTACTGTCACTTTAAATTTTAAACTGAACACACTTTATTACTGCAATTGCGAAAAAGTATGAAGGAATTGTTCAAAATTCACCAAAATTTCACCACAGTGTCTTAAAGCCTTAAAAGTATTGCACCCCAAATTTGGAAGCTTTAACCCTTAAAATAACGGAACCGGAGCCGTTTTTAACTTTAACCACTTTACAGTCCCTGGTATCTGCTTTGCTGAGACCCAACCAAGCCCAAAGGGGAATACGATACCAAATGACGCCTTCAGAAAGTCTTTTCTATGTATCAGAGCTCCTCACACATGCGACTGCATGTCATGCTTCTCAAAAACAGAATTTATGTTTACCTGATAAATTACTTTCTCCAACGGTGTGTCCGGTCCACGGCGTCATCCTTACTTGTGGGATATTCTCTTCCCCAACAGGAAATGGCAAAGAGCCCAGCAAAGCTGGTCACATGATCCCTCCTAGGCTCCGCCTACCCCAGTCATTCGACCGACGTTAAGGAGGAATATTTGCATAGGAGAAACCATATGTTACCGTGGTGACTGTAGTTAAAGAAAATAAATTATCAGACCTGATTAAAAAAACCAGGGCGGGCCGTGGACCGGACACACCGTTGGAGAAAGTAATTTATCAGGTAAACATAAATTCTGTTTTCTCCAACATAGGTGTGTCCGGTCCACGGCGTCATCCTTACTTGTGGGAACCAATACCAAAGCTTTAGGACACGGATGAAGGGAGGGAGCAAATCAGGTCACCTAAATGGAAGGCACCACGGCTTGCAAAACCTTTCTCCCAAAAATAGCCTCAGAAGAAGCAAAAGTATCAAATTTGTAAAATTTAGAAAAAGTGTGCAGTGAAGACCAAGTCGCTGCCTTACATATCTGATCAACAGAAGCCTCGTTCTTGAAGGCCCATGTGGAAGCCACAGCCCTAGTGGAGTGAGCTGTGATTCTTTCAGGAGGCTGCCGTCCGGCAGTCTCATAAGCCAATCGGATAATGCTTTTAATCCAGAAGGAGAGAGAGGTAGAAGTTGCTTTTTGACCTCTCCGTTTACCAGAATAAACAACAAACAAAGACAAAGTTTGTCTGAAATCCTTAGTAGCTGCTAAGTAAAATTTGAGAGCACGAACTACATCCAAGTTGTGCAACAAACGTTCCTTCTTTGAAACTGGATTAGGACACAAAGAAGGCACAACTATCTCCTGGTTAATGTTTTTGTTAGAAACAACTTTTGGAAGAAAACCAGGTTTAGTACGCAAAACCACCTTATCTGCATGGAACACCAGATAAGGAGAAGAACACTGCAGAGCAGATAATTCTGAAACTCTTCTAGCAGAAGAAATTGCAACCAAAAACAAAACTTTCCAAGATAATAACTTAATATCAACGGAATGTAAGGGTTCAAACGGAACCCCCTGAAGAACTGAAAGAACTAGGTTGAGACTCCAAGGAGGAGTCAAAATTTTGTAAACAGGCTTGATTCTAACCAGAGCCTGAACAAAGGCTAGAACATCTGGCACAGCTGCCAGCTTTTTGTGAAGTAACACAGACAAGGCAGAAATCTGTCCCATCAAGGAACTTGCAGATAATCCTTTTTCCAATCCTTCTCGAAGGAAGGATAGACTCTTAGGAATCTTAACCTTGTCCCAAGGGAATCCTGCAGATTCACACCAACAGATATACCAAATTATGTGGTAATTTTTCTGGTTACAGGCTTTCAGGCCTGAACAAGAGTATTAATAACAGAATCTGAGAACCCTCGCTTTGATAAGATCAAGCGTTCAATCTCCAAGCAGTCAGCTGGAGTGGGTCGAACGGACCTAGAACAAGAAGGTCTCTCAAAGGTAGCTTCCATGGTGGAGCCGATGACATATTCACCAGATCTGCATACCAAGTCCTGCGTGGCCACGCAGGAGCTATCAAAATCACCGACGCCCTCTCCTGATTGATCCTGGCTACCAGCCTGGGGATGAGAGGAAACGGCGGGAACACATAAGCTAGTTTGAAGGTCCAAGGTGCTACTAGTGCATCCACTAGAGCCGCCTTGGGATCCCTGGATCTGTACCCGTAGTAAGGAACTCTGAAGTTCTGACGAGAGGCCATCAGATCCATGTCTGGAATGCCCCACGGTTGAGTGACTTGGGCAAAGATTTCCGGATGGAGTTCCCACTCCCCCGGATGCAATGTCTGACGACTCAGAAAATCCGCTTCCCAATTTTCCACTCCTGGGATGTGGATAGCAGACAGGTGGCAGGAGTGAGACTCCGCCCATAGAATGATTTTGGTCACTTCTTCCATCGCTAGGGAACTCCTTGTTCCCCCCTGATGGTTGATGTATGAACTTGGCCCTCGCTAGCTGAGGCCAAGCTTTGAGAGCATTGAATATCGCTCTCAGTTCCAGAATATTTATCGGTAGAAGAGATTCTACCCGAGACCAAAGACCCTGAGCTTTCAGGGATCCCCAGACCGCGCCCCAGCCCATCAGACTGGCGTCGGTCGTGACAATGACCCACTCTGGTCTGCGGAAGGTCATCCCTTGTGACAGGTTGTCCAGGGACAGCCACCAACGGAATGAGTCTCTGGTCCTCTGATTTACTTGTATCTTCGGAGACAAGTCTGAATAGTCCCCATTCCACTGACTGAGCATGAACAGTTGTAATGGTCTTAGATGAATGCGCACAAAAGGAACTATGTCCATTGCCGCTACCATCAAACCTATCACTTCCATGCACTGCGCTATGGAAGGAAGAGGAACGGAATGAAGTATCCGACAAGAGTCTAGAAGTTTTGTTTTTCTGGCCTCTGTCAGAAAAATCCTCATTTCTAAGGAGTCTATTATAGTTCCCAAGAAGGGAACCCTCGTTGACGGAGATAGAGAACTCTTTTCCACGTTCACTGTCCATCCGTGAGATCTGAGAAAGGCCAGGACAATGTCCGTGTGAGCCTTTACTTGAGGAAGGGACGACGCTCGAATCAGAATGTCGTCCAAGTAAGGTACTACAGCAATGCCCCTTGGTCTTAGCACCGCCAGAAGGGACCCTAGTACCTATGAGAAAATCCTAGGAGCAGTGGCTAATCCGAAAGAAAATGCCACGAACTGGAAATGCTTGTCCAGGAATGCAAACCTTAGGAACCGATGATGTTCCTTGTGGATAGGAATATGTAGATACGCATCCTTGAAATCCACCTTGGTCATGAATTGACCTTCCTGGATGGAAGGAAGAAGTGTTCGAATGGTTTCCATCTTGAACGATGGAACCTTGAGAAACTTGTTCAAGATCTTGAGATCTAAGATTGGTCTGAACGTTCCCTCTTTTTTGGGAACTATGAACAGATTGGAGTAGAACCCCATCCCTTGTTCTCCTAATGGAACAGGATGAATCACTCCCATTTTTAGCAGGTCTTCTACCCAATGTAAGAATGCCTGTCTTCTTATGTGGTCTGAAGACAACTGAGACCTGTGGAACCTCCCCCTTGGAGGAAGCCCCTTGAACTCCAGAGAATAACCTTGGGAGACTATTTCTAGCGCCCAAGGATCCAGAACATCTCTTTCCCAAGCCTGAGCGAAGAGAGAGAGTCTGCCCCCCACCAGATCCGGTCCCGGATCGGGGGCCCGCATTTCATGCTGTCTTGGTAGCAGTGGCAGGTTTCCTGGCCTGCTTTCCTTTGCTCCAGCCTTGCATAGGTCTCCAGGCTGGATTGGCTTGAGAAGTATTACCTTCCTGCTTAGAGGACGTAGCCCTTGGGGCTGATCCGTTTCTGCGAAAGGGACGAAACTTAGGTTTATTTTTGGTCTTGAAAAGACCTATCCTGAGGAAGGGCGTGGCCCTTGCCCCCAGTGATATCAGAGATAATCTCTTTCAAGTCAGGGCCAAAGAGTGTTTTCCCCTTGAAAGGAATGTCAAGCAATTTGTTCTTGGAAGACGCATCCGCTGCCCAAGATTTTAACCAAAGCGCTCTGCGCCACAATAGCAAACCCACAATTTTTTCGCCGCTAACCTAGCCAATTGCAAGGTGGCGTCTAGGGTGAAAGAATTAGCCAATTTAAGAGCACGAATTCTGTCCATAATCTCCTCATAAGAAGAAGAATTACTAATAATCGCCTTTCCTAGCTCATCAAACTAGAAACACGCGGCTGCAGTGACAGGGACAATGCATGCAATTGGTTGTAGAAGGGAACCTTGCTGAACAAACATCTTTAGCAGACCTTCTAATTTTTTATCCATAGGATCTTGGAAAGCACAACTATCTTCTATGGGTATAGTGGCGCGCTTGTGTAGAGTAGAAACCGCCCCCTCGACCTTGGGGACTGTCTGCCATCAGTCCTTTCTGGGGTCGACTATAGGAAAACAATTTTATAAATATGGGGGGAGGTACTAAAGGTATACCGGGCCTGTCCCATTCTTTACTAACAATGTACGCCACCCGCTTGGATATAGGAAAAGCTTCGGGGGGCCCCGGGGCCTCTAAGAACTTTTCCATTTTACATAGTGGTTCTGGAATGACCAGATAATCACAATCATCCAAATTGGATAACACCTCCCTAAGCAGAGCGCGGAGATGTTCCAACTTAAATTTAAAAGTAATCACATCAGGTTCAGCTTGTTGAGAAATGTTTCCTGAATCTGAAATTTCTCCCTCAGACAAAACCTCCCTGGCCCCCTCAGACTGGTGTAGGGGCCCTTCAGAAACCATATCATCAGCGTTCTCATGCTCTACAGAATTTTCTAAAACAGAGCAGTCGCGCTTTCGCTGATAAGTGGGCATATTGGCTAAAATGTTTTTGATAGAATTATCCATTACAGCCGTTAAATGTTGCATAGTAAGGAGTATTGGCGCACTAGATGTACTAGGGGCCTCCTGTATGGGCAAGACTGGTGTAGACGAAGGAGGGGATGATGCAGTACCATGCTTACTCCCCTCACTTGAGGAATCATCTTGGGCATCATTTTTACTAAAAATTTTTATGACATAAAATACATATAGTTAAATGAGAAGGAACCTTGGTTTCCCCACAGTCAGAACACAATCTATCTGGTAGTTCAGACATGTTAAACAGGCATAAACTTGATAACAAAGCACAAAAAACGTTTTAAAATAAAACCGTTACTGTCACTTTAAATTTTAAACTAAACACACTTTATTATTGCAATTGCGAAAAAGTATGAAGGAATTGTTCAAAATTCACCAAAATTTCACCACAGTGTCTTAAAGCCTTAAAAGTATTGCACACCAAATTTGGAAGCTTTAACCCTTAAAATAACGGAACCGGAGCCGTTTTTATATTTAACCCCTTTACAGTCCCTGGAATCTGCTTTGCTGAGACCCAACCAAGCCCAAAGGGGAATACGATACCAAATGATGCCTTCAGAAAGACTTTTCTATGTATCAGAGCTCCACACACATGCAGCTGCATGCCATGCTGTCCTCAAAAACAAGTGCGCCATACCGGCGCGAAAATGAGGCTCTGACTATGATTAGGGAAAGCCCCTAAAGAATAAGGTGTCTAAAACAGTGCCTGCCGATATAATCATATCAAAATACCCAGAATAAATGATTCCTCAAGGCTAAATATGTGTTAATAATGAATCGATTTAGCCCAGAAAAAGTCTACAGTCTTAATAAGCCCTTGTGAAGCCCTTATTTACTATCTTAATAAACATGGCTTACCGGATCCCATAGGGAAAATGACAGCTTCCAGCATTACATCGTCTTGTTAGAATGTGTCATACCTCAAGCAGTAAGAGACTGCACACTGTTCCCCCAACTGAAGTTAATTGCTCTCAACAGTCCTGTGTGGAACAGCCATGGATTTTAGTTACGGTGCTAAAATCATTTTCCTCATACAAACAGAAATCTTCATCTCTTTTCTGTTTCTGAGTAAATAGTACATACCAGCACTATTTTAAAATAACAAACTCTTGATTGAATAATAAAAACTACAGTTAAACACTAAAAAACTCTAAGCCATCTCCGTGGAGATGTTGCCTGTACAACGGCAAAGAGAATGACTGGGGTAGGCGGAGCCTAGGAGGGATCATGTGACCAGCTTTGCTGGGCTCTTTGCCATTTCCTGTTGGGGAAGAGAATATCCCACAAGTAAGGATGACGCCGTGGACCGGACACACCTATGTTGGAGAAAACAAGTGCGCAATACCGGCGCGAAAATGAGGCTCTGCCTATGATTAGGGAAAGCCCCTAGAGAATAAGGTGTCTAAAACAGTGCCTGACGATATTATTTTACAAAAATACCCAGATTAAATGATTCCTCAATGCTAAATATGTGTAATATATGAATCGATTTAGCCCAGAAAATGTCTACAGTCTTAATAAGCCCTTGTGAAGCCCTTATTTACTGTCTGAATAAAAATGGCTTACCGGATCCCATAGGGAAAATGACAGCTTCCAGCATTACATCGTCTTGTTAGAATGTGTCATACCTCAAGCAGCAAAAGACTGCTCACTGTTCCCCCAACTGAAGTTAATTCCTCTCAACAGTCCTGTGTGGAACAGCCATGGATTTTAGTAACGGTTGCTAAAATCATTTTCCTCTTACAAACAGAAATCTTCATCTCTTTTCTGTTTCAGAGTAAATAGTACATACCAGCACTATTTTAAAATAACAAACTCTTGATTGAATAATAAAAACTACAGTTAAACACTAAAAAACTCTAAGCCATCTCCGTGGAGATGTTGCCTGTACAACGGCAAAGAGAATGACTGGGGTAGGCGGAGCCTAGGAGGGATCATGTGACCAGCTTTGCTGGGCTCTTTGCCATTTCCTGTTGGGGAAGAGAATATCCCACAAGTAAGGATGACGCCGTGGACCGGACACACCTATGTTGGAGAAAGTGAGTTTAAAATCCTCCACTACGCACAAAATATAGCAACACCAACAGTCAAGTATGGTATCTTTAAAACCATATATTTATTGCTAGCACCTTATCTCACTTAATTTTGGGGTTTTTTGTTGTTGTTTTTTACACTGCCTATACAGCCCTAGCATACTCTTGCTTAGCAGCTGCAAAAACGAAATGCTAAAGCAGGTTTTTTATTTTTTATTTTAAATAAATGCACCTGCCGGCGTACTGATCTCTGCGCCAACACAACACCCAAACATCTGCTCAGGTGAAGCACAATTGTTGTTGATAAAATGTTAAACAAAAGATACTTTGTACTGCAAAGTGTATTGAGAAGGTTTACTAGGGCTACTGACTTGAATGCTCTTGCTTGACAAATTTGTTAAAAATCTAGAAGCCAGCAATTTTCAGTTTTGCTTGTATGTATATGCATGTAAGAGACCGAAAGAGAAAAAAAAAAAAAAAAAAAGTGATTAAAGGGAAAGTGTACACCATTTTTCATATAAGAGTATGCAAAAGACACTACTACTATAAAGAAGAATATGCACAGATAATGATCTAAAAAGAGCATAAAAACTTTTTTTAAACTTACTTACAAACTCACAGTTTAGCACTGTTGATGAGGTTAGACTGGGACACCCAGTAAAAGGGCCTGGGAAAAGAAGAAAAGCAGACCCCTCCCACCCCCTGCATTTTTACAGATAAACAGGAGCCAGCAGTAGTTTGTAAACGAGTGTATACATCTGATACTGTGGGGTTTGGTTAGGAGCCTTAAAATCACCACAATTTTATTTAAAAAAAATAAGCAAAGCTATACATTTATATAAAAACACTCCCAGACGGGCTATATAAATGGATCATCTACAAAACATTTATGCAAAGAAAAATCTAGTGTACAATGTCCCTTTAACCTTTAGAAGCCTGCAACTTGTAATTTGCTTGTGCATACACAGCAAACATAGTAGACACATATATACTAACAAGTATAAACACACAATCAACCCCTACATACAAAGCAGACATTGGAGATTCACCCCCGGGGTCTGGCTGTACATCACACTTTCAGACTCTCTGACACTGTCACTGGTATAGGTCAGCTCTCCTCCTTTTCATCACTTTTTGCACAGTGCTGTAGGATGGCCAACAACTGGAGCTTCCTGTTCTTCCACTTTCTGGGACATTTTTGCAGCCTATGTCATTTTTTACTTTACACAAGTTTAAAGCTTTCCAGGAAAAAAAAAAAAAAAAAAAGGGTCTGACAAGCAGAATTCACCAACAACTTACAAGGCACAATACTCCAATTTTTTTGTCAAAGCCCTTGATATAAAAACTTTTTGCTTTTCTAGATTTCAAATTAATGAGTCAATTCCTTGAAGAACCACAAGTCAACGAGCAGTAAAATCCTCAATTCCCTGCTTTTTTTTTTTTTTAAAAAGTATGTTACAGCTCTCTCTCTCTATTAGGTCTTACAGTAAGTTTGCAGTAAAATATACTCCAGAAATAACAAGCAGTGTCATGTACCGTGATGCATTTTAGTTTGTTCATAATAGATATGTATTTAAAAATCTCAAAACACTGACAGCTGGGTACATTAACTAATTCATTAAACTTGTATAATATGGGAAAATATTTTAACAAAAATGACTCTCTCATAAAGGGGACATAGAAACGGTATGTTATATTAAAAGGGACACTGAACCCAAATTTTTTTTATTTTGCGATTCAGATAGAGCATGCAATTTTTTACTTTTTAATTTACTCCTGTTATCAAATTTTCTTCATTCTCTTGATATATTTGAAAAACAGTAATGTAAGTTTAGATGATGGCCCATTTTTGGAAAACAACTTGGGTTGTTCCCACCGATTGGTGGATAAATTCCCCACCAATAAAAAAGTGCTGTCCAGGGTACTGAACCAAAAATTGGTTGGCTCCTTAACTTTCTCAAATAAAGATAGCAAGAGAACAAAGAAAAAAAATGATAATAGGAGTAAATTAGAAAGTTGCTTAAAATTGCATGCTCAATCTGAATCACAATCTTGAAAAAGCCTAGCTGTGATTGGTGAAATGTACGTTGGAGTAGTGACGTAACAAAAGGGTCGGAGCCTTGTTCCTTACGGACTAACAGAGCAATCATTGGACATTGTGATACACACAGTCTTTTGCTTGATCATAGCCTAAGGAAACAGCCAGTTGTAGGCTAAGAAACATGTTGCTTTTAAAATAAAAATATTCTTTTTAACCAATACACTTGCTGCTGGATTTTATCTGGGAATCCATCTATACTCCTGCATCAGTTTTGGGAACGGTCTTATTTGCTGAAACCTTTGAAACAGTCAGCTGGGTGGCTGAGAACTCCCAGTCTGAGTATATTGCACCTGGAGGTGCTTTGCTACATGCAAATGTGCATATTCCCTGGATACACATATATTTGTACAAACTGTACTGGGCTATGTTGGCTCTACATCCTCCCCTTTAGGAACCAGGAGGACCTCATTGGTGAAGAAGTACTACAGAATTCTCTCTGCGTCTGTTCAGTTTGCTGGGTATTAGTCTTACATATCTTCAGTTTGCTTCCTTGCACTATTTGGTGCTATTCGTTTGCGAGTATTAGTCTTACATATCTTGCTTGTCCCCTGGTATTAGGCCATTGGGCGCCTCTGTTTCTTTTTTCAGACCATCTGTTATCAGGATTTTGACCCCCTTACGACAGAGAGCTGATCTTTGCAATCTTCTGGAGCTATTGTGACTTACAGGATATCATTTAGTTATTGGACATTTATTGAGTTTCCAGTCACAAGGTTATATATTTTTTCCCCCTCTGGTATTCTGCTGAGTGTTGTTGTATACATTACTATTGTTCTTATTACATTGTGTTACATTTGTTTTTATTGAGAGCTCCCCTTGAGGATTGGTGTGGTTCCACACACCATATCTATATATTTTGCTTGTAGTAGTCTATGATTGAGACAGTCTCATTATATATGCCTTTTTTTTTTTATAAATTCGTTATACTTTAACCACTTCTGATTCATCCTTTGGAGCTGGAATATCCTTCTTTGCCTTGCCTCCTATTAGGAGCTTCCTGTGCCTATATATCTAGAGCTTGATTTTGAAGCTCTAGACAATGTGAGTACCTTTCTAGGTTGAGCTGTAAATTTCCCATAACTTCCCTATATGTGTTTCTTCTTTTTTTCCCTGAGGTTCACCTGCTGAGCATTACCACCTTGATATCCTTTTTTTGTGCACCATAACACATTATCCCTTTCCTCAAATCAAACAAACAGTGAATAATAGTAAACACAATAACACTTTATGTGTGCATTTGCTTACCCATACCTCCCACTTCAAACAGAAAAAGCGCCAAATGATGCGTTTGGAACGCAACCTTGTGTTCCATTCAAACCCAAACCGGAAGTGCAACGGCTCCCCATTTCCGGTTTCGCCGGGTGAACATTTTCAACAATATAACCAAAAATCTGTGTACTACTAAACTTATTATGTGACATATTAGTGTACTCCATACCCATAGTGTGCAGGAACAAGCCTACAAAGCCATCTTAGTATTGTGTAATTCATCAGACCGGAAGTGATGATAGTGTCACTTCCGGTTTCGTCTTGTGTACCACACTAAATTGGCAGGGTCTGTTCCCATACTTAGACCAAAACTTAAAGGTTCCTCATAATACTATAGTGACTATATATAATGACCATATATCAACTGGGCATCCTTTTAGGCAGAATTGCATAACTCTATAACCTCAAGCCCATCTGTGCCCATTGATGTAGGATTCTACCTGAATAGAGGTGTAAACATAATTAATCATCCAAATTCCAACTCCCCCTCCATTACAGGCCAATATTAACGACGCTAGGGGTATTAATTACTTACTTAACTTATTAATTACTTACCCCTATCTGTGTACAGAATCATAAAAACCTTATAGCTATAAGGAAAACAAACATGACAAAAATAAAACATAGATAGCACTGCATCTCCTCTTGAATATCCTGCATATGTATATATCATTAATTAATGCCTTAATGGCACAAACAGTCCACATATTGTCCATACTCCAATGAACATAATAAAATAAGCTCCTTAGCATATAGATCCTTGTCATATACATGTCCCAGACTCCAGGTCATGTGGTTAAAGGGACAGTCAAGTCCAAATAAAAAACTTACATTTTTCAAATAGGGCATGTCATTTTAAACAACTTTCCAATTTACTTTTATCAACAATTTTGCTTTGTTCTCTTGGTATTCTAGTTGAAAGCAAACCTAGGAAGGCACATATGATGATAATTTCTAAGCCCTTGAAGGTCGCCTCTATTGGCTAAAATGCAAGTCAATAGATAATAACTAAAAGTCATCTGATTAGGGGCGGTCAGAAGATGCTTAGATACAAGTTAGTCACAGAAGTAAAAAGTGTATTAATATAAACAGTGTTGGTTTTGCAAAACTGGGGAATGGGTAATAAAGGGATTATCTATCTTTTTAAACAACAAAAATTCTGGTGTTGACTGTCCCTTTAATGTCCGTATTAAAGGGTGACTCCCTCAAGCAGATAATTAAGAAATCCTCCACTGGATCAGGGTTTACATGTGAGCCCCCTAGTGTACGGGTAACACCCCCAGATATCCCCTGCCCACCAAGGCCACATCATACCATGATAGATCACTGCACCCTAGGTTTGAGTCAGACTAGATTAACACCTTGAAGTCTGGTACAGAATTCAACCCTCCTGGTACAATGGTTCCAAGTCTATAGATCCACTGGGCTTCCCGGTATACAAGGGTTTTGTCCCGATCTCCACCTCAGTCAGGTTTTGGCACATGATCTATTAAAGTGTATCTGATTGATGCCACTGAGTGTCTTTGTTCCACACAATGGTCGTGCCACAGGTTGATCCGACGAGCCTTTTACCAGTGCCTGGCGTATAGCCAGTCTATGATTCGCCATGCATTCTCTCAGGGTTTCCTCCGTTTTACCCACATAGAATTTTGAGCAAGGGCACATGAGTAAATAGACCACATGGGTAGTGGTGCAGGTGATTGAGTGCCTGATGGTATACATCTTATTCGTATGGGGATGATGGAATTTCTTTGTTGCAATAAGTCCATTGCATGTCATGCAACCCACACAACGATAGCTTCCCTTGATGTTTATCTTTTGTTTCTTCTGATAGCACTGTTTGGGATCTGTGCATACCAACAGGTCACGGAGATTGGTGCTCCTTTTGAATCCCACCATGGGGTTGAGTTCCTTGCTGAATCCAAGCTTAGGGTCAGATGACAAAATTGGCCAGTGTTTTCTTAGGATCTTGCCTGTATTAATAGTGCCAGGAGTATAGGTGGTTACCATGATCATCCTATTGCATTCTAGATTTTTCTTCTCTTTGTTTATCAATTCGTCCTGTGTATCTTGTTGGACTGTTTCAAGAATGGGACCCATCATATTCTGTTTATACCCCCTCTGGAGGAACTTCTTCCTAGTATCTTCCAACTAGGAGACCCCCCGGGGTATAAATAGAATTATTGCGGATGGTTCTAATAATTTGTGATTTGACAATACCCTGAAATAGTGTGGGTGGATGACAGCTATCAGCTCTAAGGATCGAATTACGATCTGTTGGTTTTTTCTTTTTATATAAAGTAGTCCCTAGTTTGGGGTTAATCTTGAAAATCTCTAAATCCAAGAAGCTTACCCTTTGGCTGTCTGATGTAATTTTAAAGCGTACGGTTGTGTCCGTGTTAAGAGTATTTAACCACAATTGTAGGGAGTCCATACCACCCCGCCAGATATCAGGAAGATGATGTTGTCTATATATCTTCGGTAGAAGACAATAGACAACATCTCCACGAGCCTAACAAAGCTATTTTCAAATTCTGACAAAGATATTCGCATACGCTGGGGCCATATTTGACCCCATTGCCGTGCCAGCGGTTTGTACATAGAAGTAATTTTCGAACCGAAAATAATTTTGTTTGAGGCAAAACTCTATCAGGGTCATTACAAATTCCTCAGGAGGGCCAATGTACTGAGTATCTCCAAGTATGTGGTTCCTGACCGCCAACAGTCCCTTATCATGAGGAATGATCGTATAGAGACTGTTGACGTCCAGCGTAACCAACAAATCTCCCTCTTCAATTAGGACATCTTTTAAGAGTCTAATCAACTGGTTGCTGTCCAATAAGAATGCACGAATCTGTCTCACAATGGGTTGTAGTAAAAAAAAAAATCAATGTATTGTGCCGCTGGTTGTATTAGTGATCGGACCGCCGAGACAATGGGGCGTCCCGGTGGTTTTTGAAGGCTCTTGTGCACTTTGGGAATGGTATATTCTGGGATAGTGTGTAGTGCAGAATTCACGGATCTGTTAAGGTATAAAACGATGCTCGAACCCGAAATGCAATAAATTATCCAATTTATTTTTAAAGGTTCCCGTTGGGTCACCCACAAGGTTCTTATAGGTTACAGTATCCATTAGTTGTTGCAGTATGTCCTCCCTGTATTCTTTGTAGTCCATCAGGACTATTGCCCCGCCCTTGTCTGCGGGCCTAATAATCAGGGAAGAATCAGAATGCAAAGATCTAATGGCGGTCCGTTCCTCAATAGATAAGCTATTTTTCCACTTGATATCATATATATCCTGTTTCAAGTCCTGTGTCACTAGTCTTGTGAAAGTTTTTATGCTACGGCTGCAGTTTATTGGCTCAAATGTACTTGTTTTTTTCAGGCTACTTGGTACCTGGTGTGTGCTGTTAGTCTGGGGCCTATTCATATGTTCTTATAAAAAAAAAAAAAAAAAAAAATTCTGTGAAATCTATGTATGTCCAATTTCAAATCTAGCTCAGAAATGGAGTTACTAGGGACAAAAGAGAGACCTTTGTTAAGAAAATTGGTCTCTGATGGCGTGAGTACATATGAACTTAAATTAATCACTATATCGTCTAATGTCCGCTGCGTGGGGGTCTGTGTTGCGTACCCCGCCCTCCTGATGTGGGGTCTATAGTGCCGTCCCCTCTGGACCTGGTGGTAACCCCTAAAAAAATTACCCTGTCCACTTTGTCCCCTATAGTTCTGTGCCTATGTGTTGTATGAGATACTAGGTGTAGATGTATTTGATCCAGTCCGAGAGTCACTACTCACATCCATGTCTGAGGAGTCAGCTCCACTAGTATCCACTATGTCAAACCCAACACGTCTGTTTCTTTGTCTGTTTCTTTTGGGGTGGTCATTTTTTAGGGGTGACCACCAGGTCCAGAGGGGGCGGCACTATAGACCCCACATCAGGTGGGCGGGGTACACAGAACCCCCCCACGCAGGGGCCATTTAGACGATATAGTGATTAATTTAAGTTCACATGTACTCACGCCATCAGAGACCAATTTTCTTAACAAAGGTCTCTCTTTTGTCCCTAGTAACTCATTTTCTGAGCTAGATTTTAAATTGGACATACATAGATTTCACAGAAATCTAAAAATCAAAGAATTTTTTCAAGAACATATTAATAGGCCCCAGACTAACAGCACACACCAGGTACCAAGTAGCCTGAAAAAACCAAGTACAATTGAGCCAATAAACTGCAGCCCTAGCATAAAAACTTTCACAAGACTAGTGACACAGGACTTGAAACAGGATATATATATGATATCAAGTGGAAAAATAACTTATCTATTGAGGAACGGACCGCCATTAGATCTTTGCAGTCTGATTCTTCCCTGATTATTAGGCCCGCAGACAAGGGCGGGGCAATAGTCCTGATGGACTACATAGAATACAGGGAGGACATACTGCAACAACTAATGGATACTGTAACCTATAAGAACCTTGTGGGTGACCCAACGGGAACCTTTAAAATAAATTGAATAATTTATTGCATTTCGGGTTCGAGCAGCGTTTTATACATGAACAGATCCGTGATTTCTGCACTACACACTATCCCAGAATACCGGTGTTATACACCATTCCCAAAGTGCACAAGAGCCTTCAAAAACCACCGGGACGCCCCATTGTCTCAGCGGTCCGATCACCAACACAACCAGCGGCACAATACATTGATTTTTTACTACAGCCCATTGTGAGACAGATCTGTGCATTCTTATTGGACAGCAACCAGTTGATTAGACTCTTGAAAGATGTCCTAATTGAAGAGGGAGCTTTGTTGGTTACGCTGGACGTCAACAGTCTCTATACTATCATTCCTCATGATAAGGGACTGTTGGTGGTCAGGAACCACATACTTGGAGATACTCCGTACATTGGCTCTCCTGTGGAATTTGTAATGACCCTGATAGAGTTTTGCCTCAAACAAAATTATTTTCCGTTCGAAAATGACTTCTATGAACAAACCGCTGGCACGGCAATGGGGTCAAATATGGCCCCAGCGTATGCGAATATCTTTGTCAGAATTTGAAAATAGCTTTGTTTGGCTCGGGGAGATGTTGTCTATTGTCTTCTACCGAAGATATATAGACGACATCTTCCTGATCTGGCGGGGTGGTAT
>NC_069501.1:233625535-233627841 GCF_027579735.1 Bombina bombina | reverse complement strand
TGACGACAATCGCATCAGGCACTATAGTCGCTACATCGACGATCTGTTCTTGATATGGAGTGAGAGTGAGAACAGTCTATTGGAATGGATTAACCATCTTAATTCATTGGCAAGCCCTATTAAATTTACACACACAGTTAACAACAATAGTGTGGACTACCTCGACGTGAGAGTGTTCAAAGTAGAAGACAGATTGGGAACTACGCTATTCCGTAAAGAAACTGACCGTAATTCATTATTACATGCAAAAAGCTGCCATCAACCTAGCCTTATCCGCAACATTCCTAAGGCTCAATACCAACGTGTAATTAGAAACAACACGGATAAAACAACATGCGAGCAACAACTACAGGAGATGACAAAACGTTTTATCCAGAGGGGATACAAAGCAAATGAGTTAAGAGATATGAAGACTCAAGCATTAAACATGGGAGATATAACGGCTATTACATCATCTGATAACATCAATCAATTGACTTTTGTGACCACATATTCCCCTGGAGTAGTACCACTAACGAGAATGGTCAAGGAAGAATGGAAACTAATAGAAGCAGACAATACCTTACCATTCAAAGATTGGAAACCACCAAGAATAGGCTTCAGACGGGGCAAAAACCTTAGGGATATCTTGGTAAAGGCCGACATTAATCCAGATGGTGGTTCACAAACGTGGTTAAAAACAAAGAAAAAGGGCTGTTATCGATGCATCAGCTGCGTGACCTGTAGTGGGATCCTCACTGGCTCCCAGTTCCACCATCCAGAAAGTAACAAAATCTATAACATCAGATATTTCCTTACTTGCACCACGAAATATGTCGTGTATTTACTAAACTGCCCGTGTGGCAAGTTTTATGTCGGTAAGACGACAGATGATGCCAAAACCAGGATGGCCAATCATAGATCTAGTATCAGACTGGCAATACGGAATGGAAAGGCGGACCAACCGGTGGCGAGACACTTTCTGGAGGCGGGGCATTCAGTCAACGACTTGAGATTTAGACTCATTGACCATGTACCAGTCCCTAGGAGAGGGGGCAATAGGGGTAATCTCCTATTACGCAAGGAATCAAGATGGATCTATGAATTGGGGACTATACACCCTAGAGGACTCAATACCCACACTGGATGGCAATGTTTTCTGTAAACTTTGATTTTGACTTTTTGATCCTCCTTTTTTGATTCTTTAGGAATCCATAAGAGATTCTATGCTTCTATGAGAGTCCATGATATCCCACTGTTACATATATGAGAGTCCATGAGTCCATTATCAGCAATGCAATTTTTCTGTTTCAATTTTTTTGCACTAAATTTTTATTGTTATAAGTTTTGGCCTGTTTTTTTGATCCTAGCATACATTTTTTAAATTTTTAATTTTAATTGATTTTGAATTCCATTTTTGACTTACACTTTTTGGCCTGTTTATACTTTTTTATTTTTTATTTTTATTTTTGTTTATTTTTGTTTATTTTTGATTATTTAGGAATCCCTATGTGATTCCCTGCTTTGGTGAGAGTCCACGATAATCCGTTGCAATATATTTAATTTTTCTTGGATAATTGCTTCTTTTATGATCTGTTTTTTATGATCATCTTTTTTATGATCATATTTATCATTTCTCAATAGAATATTATTTGTTCTCTGTCAGTTCTCCACGTGCCAATTTTTGTTTTTAACTGTTTTATTTTAATTGTATTGTCTGTGTGGTGTATCACTCCAATGGAGTGGGTACACGATTCCTATTGGATCCTTCTGCAGTTTTGTCATGCCCTTAGTTACGCAACCCCCGGCACATGATGTAGCCCCTTTTTGTCTTTCCCCTCCCTCCCACCCCCGTGTTTCCCTTTGAGGGTACAGTTGGATGCCCGAGATTGGGGCAAAGACCTGGTGAGGTCGACAGGTGTGGGTATATGTTTTATTTACTATCTAGGTTTATGCACTTATTTAGACACAAGTGTTAATATTTTTCAAATAAATGTTTGGATTTTTTCAGTCCCCTTTTTTTCCCAGACGGGTATTGTATAATTTTTAAGTGATAACATTTCACGTTAGGATTTGAGCAATGGGCTCATTTTTTAGGCACTAGGAATTAATAAACACGCCCTAGCAGGGCTGGACTTTTAGAAATTGGTTTCACTGATATTCAAGAATAACATACTTAACATGCTGGAAACCAAATAGGTAATAAATCCGTGTTTAGTTATGGGCACCCGAGGGTATGTCACACTGGATGTAGCCGATTTTTGCTTTAGGTGCATCTCGAAAATTTAAACATTGCGATTTCGCTATATATGACACGGTTGCCGGTA